>NW_026701755.1:0-45495 GCF_030435755.1 Ochotona princeps
CTCAAAGAGCACTAAGCATAGAGTGTGAAAATTGAGTTTCCTTGAGAGCTGCTTGGAAGCCTGATGGTGTGTGAAGTTAGTGAGCCCAAATGGAGTTGTTCTCCCAGAAGAACCACTCGGCTGGATCCTTCTTCAATATGCCCTTCACCAACATGCAGTGTTTCCTTGATTGAATTAGCTCTCACACCAATATTTGCGTCTAGAGCCTTTGCATTGAGGCTACCTGAAAACGGCTGTGGCGCTGAAGTTGCCTGTGAATGTGGAGTTGGTGGCATGTGAAACCCGCATGTGGAGCAATCGTTTGTGTGGGATGCTCTACCAGGTTCCATTCTCCTAGATAATGCACTCAAAGGGCACTAAGCATAGAGTGTGAAAACTGAGTTTCCTTGAGAGCTGCTTGGAAAGCCTGATGGTGTGTGAAGTTAGTGAGCCAAATGGAGTTGTTCTCCCACAAGAACCACTCGGCTGATCCTTCTTCGAATATGCCCCTTCACCAACATGCAGTGTTTCCTTGATTGAATTAGCTCTCACACCAATATTTGCGTCTAGAGCCTTTGCATTGAGGGCTATCTGAAAAGGCTGTGGCGCTGAAGTTGCCTGAGAATGTGGATTTGGTGGCATGTGAAACCCGCATGTGGAGCATTCGTTTGTGTGGGATGCTCACCAAGCTCATTTCAGTGCTAGGCACTCAAAGGGCACTAATCATAGAGTGTGAACAACTGAGTTTCCTTGAGAGCTGCTTGGAAGCCTGATGGTGTGTGAAGTTAGTGAGCCAAATGGAGTTGTTCTCCCCACAAGAACCACTCGGCTGATCCTTCTTCAATATGCCCTTCACCAACATGCAGTGTTTCCTTGATTGAATTAGCTCTCACACCAATATTTGCGTCTAGAGCCTTTGCATTGAGGGCTATCTGAAACTGGCTGTGGCGCTGAAGTTGCCTGAGAATGTGGAGTTGGTGGCATGTGAAACCCGCATGTGGAGGCATTAGTTTGTGCTCGGGATGCTCTACCAAGGCTTCATTCTCTAGTGCTAGGCACTCAAAGGGCACTAAGCATAGAGTGTGAAAACTGAGTTTCCTTGAGAGCTGCTTGGAAGCCTGATGGTGTGGAAGTTAGTGAGCCAAATGGGAGTTGTTTCTCCCACAAGAACCACTCGGCTGATCCTTCTTCAATATGCCCTTCACCAACATGCAGTGTTTCCTTGATTGAATTAGCTCTCACACCAATATTTGCGTCTAGAGCCGTTTGCATTGAGGGCTATCTGAAAACGGCTGTGGCGCTGAAGTTGCCTGAGAATGTGGAGTTGAGGTGGCATGTGAAACCCGCATGTGGAGCATTCGTTTGTGTGGGATGCTCTCACCAGGCTTCATTCCTAGATAATGCACTCAAAGGGCACTAAGCATAGAGTGTGAAAACTGAGTTTCCTTGAGAGCTGCTTGGAAGCCTGATGGTGTGTGAAGTTAGTGAGCCAAATGGAGTTGTTCTCCCACAAGAACCACTCGGCTGATCCTTCTTCAATATGCCCTTCACCAACATGCAGTGTTTCCTTTGATTGAATTAGCTCTCACACCAATATTTGCCGTCTAGAGCCTTTGCATTGAGGGCTATCTGAAAACGGCTGTGGCGCTGAAGTTGCCTGAGAATGTGGAGTTGGTGGCATGTGCAACCCGCATGTGGAGCATTCGTTTGTGTGGGATGCTCACCCAGGCTTCATTTCCTGATCTATGCACTCAAAGGGCACTAAGCATAGAGTGTGAAACTGAGTTTCCTTGAGAGCTGCTTGGAAGCCTGATGGTGTGTGAAGTTAGTGAGCCAAATGGAGTTGTTCTCCACAAGAACCACTCGGCTGATCCTTCTTCAATATGCCCTTCACCAACATGCAGTGTTTCCTTGATTGAATTAGCTCTCACACCAATATTTGCGTCTAGAGCCTTTGCATTGAGGGGCTATCTGAAAACGGCTGTGGCGCTGAATTTGCCTGAGAATGTGGAGTTGGTGGCATGTGAAACCCGCATGTGGAGCAATCGTTTGTGTGGGATGCTCTACCAGTTCATTCCTAGATAATGCACTCAAAGGGCACTAAGCATAGAGTGTGAAAACCTGAGTTTCCTTGAGAGCTGCTTGGAAGCCTGATGGTGTGTGAAGTTAGTGAGCCAAATGGAGTTGTTCTCCCACAAGAACCACTCGGCTGATCCTTCTTCAATATGCCCTTCACCAACATGCAGTCGTTTCCTTGATTGAATTAGCTCTCACACAATATTTGCGTCTAGAGCCTTTGCATTGAGGGCTATCTGAAAACGGGCTTGTGGCGCTGAAGTTGCCTGAGAATGTGGAGTTGGTGGCATGTGAAACCCGCATGTGGAGCATTCGTTTGTGTGGGATGCTCTACCAGGTTCATTCCTAGATAATGCACTCAAAGGGCACTAAGCATAGAGTGTGAAAACTGAGTTTCCTTGAGAGCTGCTTGGAAGCCTGATGGTGTGTTGAAGTTAGTGAGCCAAATGGAGTTGTTCTCCCACAAGAAACCACTCGCCTGATCCTTCTTCAATATGCCCTTCACCAACATGCAGTGTTTCCTTGATTGAATTAGCTCTCACACAAATATTTGCGTCTAGAGCCTTTGCATTGAGGGCTATCTGAAAACGGTTGTGGCGCTGAAGTTGCCTGAGAATGTGGAATTGGTGGCATGTGAAACCCGCATGTGGAGCATTCGTTTGTGTGGGATGCTCTACCAGGTTCATTCCTAGATAATGCACTCAAAGGGCACTAATCATAGAGTGTGAAAACTGAATTTTCCTTGAGAGCTGCTTGGAAGCCTGATGGTGTGTGAAGGTTAGTGAGCCAAATGGAGTTGTTCTCCCACAAGAACCACTCGGACTGATCCTTCTCAATATGCCCTTCACCAACATGCAGCTGTTTCCTTGATTGAATTAGCTCTCACACCAATATTTGCGTCTAGAGCCTTTGCATTGAGGGCTATCTGAAAACGGCTGTGGCGCTGAAGTTACCTGTGAATGTGGAGTTCGGTGGCATGTGAAACCTGCATGTGGAGCATTCGTTTGTGTGGGATGCTCACCAAGCTTCATTCAGTCCTAGGCACTCAAAGGGCACTAAGCATAGAGTGTGAAAACTGAGTTTTCCTTGAGAGCTGCTTGGAAGCCTGATGGTGTGTGAAGTTAGTGAGCCAAATGGAGTTGTTCTCCCCACAAGAACCACTCGGCTGATCCTTCTTCAATATGCCCTTCACCAACATGCAGTGTTTCCTTGATTGAATTAGCTCTCACACCAATATTTGCGTCTAGAGCCTTTGCATTGAGGGCTATCTGAAAACGGCTGTGGCGCTGAAGTTGCCTGAGAATGTGGAGTTGGTGGCATGTGAATCCCGTATGTGGAGCATTCGTTTGTGTGGATACTCACCCAAGGTTCATTCCTAGATAATGCACTCAAAGAGCACTAAGCATAGAGTGTGAAAACTGAGTTTCCTTGAGAGCTGCTTGGAAGCCTGATGGTGTGTGAAGTTAGTGAGCCAAATGGAGTTGTTCCTCCCACAAGAACCACTCGGCGGATCCTTCTTCCAATATGCCCTTCACCAACATGCAGTGTTTCCTTGATTGAATTAGCTCTCACACCAATATTTGCCTCTAGATCCTTTGCATTGAGGGCTATCTGAAAACGGCTGTGGCGCTGAAGTTGCCTGGGAATGTGGAGTTGGTGGCATGTTGAAACCCGCATGTGGAGCATTCGTTTGTGTCGGATGCTCTACCAGGTTCATTCCTAGATAATGCACTCAAAGGGCACTAAGCATAGAGTGTGAAAACTGAGTTTCCTTGAGAGCTGCTTGGAAGCCTGATGGTGTGTGAAGTTAGTGAGCCAAATGGAGTTGTTCTCCCACAAGAACCACTCGGCTTGATCCTTCTTCAATATGCCCTTGCACCAACATGCAGTGTTTTCCCTTGATTGAATTAGCTCTCACACCCAATATTTGCGTCGAGAACCCTTTGCATTGAGGGCTATCCTGAAAACGGCTGTGGCGCTGAAGTTGCCTGAGAATGTGGAGTTGGTGGCATGTGAAACCCGATGTGGAGCATTCGTTTGTGTGGGATGTTCTACCATGATCATTCCTAGATAATGCACTCAAAGGGCACTAAGCATAGAGTGTGAAAACTGAGTTTCCTGAGAGCTGCTTGGAAGCCTGATGGTGTGTGAAGTTAGTGAGCTTCCAAATGGAGTTGTTTCTCCCACAAGAACCACTCGGCTGATCCTTCTTCAATATGCCCCTTCACCAACATGCAGCGTTTCCTTGATTGAATTGGCTCTCACACCAATATTTGCGTCTAGAGCCTTTGCATTGTGGGCTATCTGAAAACGGCTGTGTGCACTGGAAGTTGCCTGAGAATGTGGAGTTGGGTGGCATGTGAAACCCGCATGTGGAGCATTCGTTTGTGTAGGATGCTCACCAATGCTTCATTTCAGTCCTAGGCATTCAATGGCACTAAGCATAGAGTGTGAAAACTGAGTTTCCTTGAGAGCTGCTTGGAAGCCTGATGGTGTGTGAAGTTAGTGAGCCAAATGGCGTTGTTCTCCCACAAGAACCACTCGGCTGATCCTTCTTCAATATGCCCTTCACCAACATGCAGTGTTTCCTTGATTGAATTAGCTCTCACACACCAATATTTGCGTCTAGAGCCTTTGCATTGAGGGCTATCTGAAAACGGCTGTGGCGCTGAAGTTGCCTGAGAATGTGGAGTTGGTGGCATGTGAAACCCGCATGTGGAGCAATCGTTGTGTGTGGGATGCTCACCCAGGTTCATTCTAGATAATGCACACAAACGGCACTAAGCATAGAGTGTGAAAACTGAGTTTCCTTGAGAGCTGCTTGGAAGCCTGATGGGTGTGTGAAGTTAGTGAGCCAAATGGAGTTGTTCTCACCAGAAGAACCACTCAGCTGATACTTCTTCAATATGCCCTTCACCAACATGCAGTGTTTCCTTGATTGAATTAGCTCTCACACCAATATTTGCGTCTAGAGCCTTTGCATTGAGGGCTATCTGAAAACGGCTGTGGCGCTGAAGTTGCCTGTGAATGTGGAGTTGGTGCATGTGAAACCCGCATGTGGAGCATTCGTTTGTGTGAAGGGATGCCTCTACCAGGTTCATTTCCTAGATAATGCACTCAAAGCGCACTAAGCATAGAGTGTGAAAACTGAGTTTCCTTGAGAGCTTGCTTGGAAGCCTGATGGTGTGTGAAGTTAGTTGAGCAAATGGAGTTGTTCTCCACAAGAACCACTCGGCTGATACCTTCTTCAATACTTGCCCTTCACCAACATGCAGTGTTTCCTTGATTGAATTAGCTCTCACACCAATATTTGCCTCTAGAGCGCCTTTGCATTGAGGGCTATCTGAAAACGGCTGTGGCACTGAAGTTGCCTGAGAATGTGGAGTTGGTGGCATGTGAAACCCGATGTGGAGCATTCGTTTGTGTAGGATGCTCACCAAGCTTCATTTTCAGTCCTAGGCACTCAAATGGCACTAAGCATAGAGTGTGAAAACTGAGTTTCCTTGAGAGCTGCTTGGAAGCCTGATGGTGTGTGAAGTTGGTTAGCCAAATGGGAGTTGTTCTCCCCCACAAGAAACCCACTCGGCTGATCTCTTCTTCAATATGCCCTTCACCAAACATGCAGTGTTTTCCCTTGATTGAATTAGCTCTCACACCAATATTTGCGTCTAGAGCCTTTGCATTGAGGGCTATCTGAAAACGGCTGTGGGCGCTGAAGTTGCCCTGAGAATGTGGAGTTGATGGCTTGTGAAACCCGCATGTGGAGCATTTCGTTTGTGTCGGATGCTCACTCCAGGTTCATTCCTAGATAATGCACTCAAAGGGGCACTAAGCATAGAGTGTGAAAACTGAGTTTCCTTGAGAGCTGCTTGGAAGCCTGATGGTGTGTGAAGTTAGTGAGCCAAATGGAGTTGTTCTTGCCACAAGAACCACTCGGCTGATCCTTCTTCAATATGCCCTACACCAACATACAGCGTTTCCTTGATTGAATTAGCTCTCACACCAATATTTGCGTCTAGAGCCTTTGCATTGAGGGCTATCTGAAAACGGCTGTGGCGCTGAAGTTGCCTGAGAAAGTGGAGTTGGTGGCATGTGAAACCCGCATGTGGAGCATTCGTTTGTGTGGGATGCCTCTACCAGGTTCATTCCTAGATAATGCACTCAAAGGGGCACTAATCATAGAGTGTGAAAACTGAATTTTCTTGAGAGCTGCTTGGAAGCCTGATGGTGTGTGAAGTTAGTGAGCCAAATGGAGTTGTTCTCCACAAGAATCACTCGGCTGATCCTTCTTCAATATGCCCTTCACCAACATACAGCGTTTCCTTGATTGATTAGCTCTCACACCAATATTTGCGTCTAGAGCCTTTGCATTGAGGGGCTATCTGAAAACGGCTGTGGCGCTGAAGTTGCCTGAGAAAGTGGAGTTGGTAGGCATGTGAAACCCGCATGTGGAGCATTCGTTTGTGTGGGATGCTCACCAAGCTTCATTTCAGTCCTAGGCACTCAAAGGGCACTAAGCATAGAGTGTGAAAACTGAGTTTCCTTGAGAGCTGCTTGGAAGCCTGATGGTGTGTGAAGTTAGTGAGCCAAATGGAGTTGTTCTCCTCACAAGAACCACTCGGCTGATCCTTCTTCAATATGCCCTTCACCAACATGCAGCGTTTCTTGATTGAATTAGCTCTCACACCAATATTTGCGTCTAGAGCCTTTGCATTGAGGGCTATCTGGAAAACGGCTGTGGCGCTGAAGTTGCCTGAGAAAGTGGAGTTGGTGGCATGTGAAACCCGCATGTGGAGCATTCGTTTGTGTGGGATGCTCACCAAGCTTCATTTCAGTGCTAGGCACTCAAAGGGCACTAAGCATAGAGTGTGAAAACTGAGTTTCCTTGAGAGCTGCTTGAAGCCCTGATGGTGTGTGAAGTTAGTGAGCCAAATGGAGTTGTTCTCTCCACAAGAACCACTCGGCTGATCCTTCTTCAATATGCCCTTCACCAACATGCAGCGTTTCCTTGATTGAATTAGCTCTCACACCAATATTTGCGTCTAGAGCCTTTGCATTGAGGGCTATCTGAAAACGGTTTCGGCGCTGAAGTTGCCTGAGAATGTGGAGTTGGTGGCATGTGAAACCCGCATGTGGAGCATTCGTTTGTGTGGGATGCTCTACCAGGTTCATTCCTAGATAATGCACTCAAAGGGCACTAATCATAGAGTGTGAAAACTGAATTTTCTTGAGAGCTGCTTGGAAGCCTGATGGTGTTGTGAAGTTAGTGAGCCAAATGGAGTTGTTCTCCCACAAGAACCACTCGGCTGATCCTTCTTCAATATGCCCTTCAACAACATGCAGTGTTTTCCTTGATTGAATTAGCTCTCACACCAATATTTGCGTCTAGAGCCTTTGCATTGAGGGGCTATCTGAAAACGGGCTGTGGCGCTGAAGTTGCCTGAGAATGTGGAGTTGGTGCATGTGAAACCCGCATGTGGAGCATTCGTTTGTGTGGGATGCTCTACCAGGTTCATTCCTAGATAATGCACTCAAAGGGCACTAAGCATAGAGTGTGAAAACTGAGTGTCCTTGAGAGCTGCTTGGAAGCCTGATGGTGTGTGAAGTTAGTGAGCCAAATGGAGTTGTTCTCCCATAAGAACCACTCGGCTGATCCTTCTTCAATATGCCCTTCACCAACATGCAGTGTTTCCTTGATTGAATTAGCTCTCACACCAATATTTTGCATCTAGAGCCTTTGCATTGAGGGCTATCTGAAAACGGCTGTGGCGCTGAAGTTGCCTGAGAATGTGAGGTTGGTGGCATAGTGAAACCCGCATGTGGAGCATTCGTTTGTGTGGGATGCTCACCAAGCTTCATTTCAGTCCTAGGCAATCAAATGGCACTAAGCATAGAGTGTGAAAACTGAGTTTCCTTGAGAGCTGCTTGGAAGCCTGATGGTGTGTGAAGTTAGTGAGCCAAATGGAGTTGTTCTCCACAAGAACCACTCGGCTGATCCTTCTTCAATATGCCCTTCAACAACATGCAGTGTTTTCCTTGATTGAATTAGCTCTCACACCAATATTTGCGTCTAGAGCCTTTGCATTGAGGGCTATCTGAAAACGGCTGTGGCGCTGAAGTTGCCTGAGAATGTGGAGTTGGTGCATGTGAAACCCGCATGTGGAGCATTCGTTTGTGTGGGATGCTCACCCAGGTTCATTCCTAGATAATGCACTCAAAGGGCACTAAGCATAGAGTGTGAAAACTGAGTTTCCCTTGAGAGCTGCTTGGAAGCCTGATGGTGTGTGAAGTTAGTTGAGCCAAATGGAGTTGTTCTCCACAAGAACCACTCGGCTGATCCTTCTTCATATATGCCCTTCACCCAACATGCAGCGTTTCCTTGATTGAATTAGCTCTCACACCAATATTTGCGTCTAGAGCCTTTGCATTGAGGGCTATCTGAAAACGGCTGTGGCGCTGAAGTTGCCTGAGAAAGTGGAGTTGGTGGCATGTGAAAACCCGCATGTGGAGCATTCGTTTGTGTAGGATGCTCAACCAAGCTTCATTTCAGTCCTAGGCATTCAATGGCACTAAGCATAGAGTGTGAAAACTGAGTTTCCTTGAGAGCTGCTTGGAAGCCTGATGGTGTGTGAAGTTAGTGAGCCAAATGGCGTTGTTCTTCCCACAAAGAACCACTCGGCTGATCCTTCTTCAATATGCCCTTCACCAACATGCAGTGTTTCCTTGATTGAATTAGCTCTCACACCAATATTTGCGTCTAGAGCCTTTGCATTG
This sequence comes from Ochotona princeps, assembly GCF_030435755.1. Lineage (NCBI taxonomy): Eukaryota > Metazoa > Chordata > Mammalia > Lagomorpha > Ochotonidae > Ochotona > Ochotona princeps. Next base: position 8,830 of record NW_026701755.1, read on the forward strand.
AGGGCTATCTGAAAACGGCTGTGGCGCTGAAGTTGCCTGAGAATGTGGAGTTGGTGGCATGTGAAACCCGCATGTGGAGCAATCGTTTGTGTGGGATGCTCACCCAGGTTCATTCCTAGATAATGCACACAAACGGCACTAAGCATAGAGTGTGAAAACTGAGTTTCCTTGAGAGCTGCTTGGAAGCCTGATGGTGTGTGAAGTTAGTGAGCCAAATGGAGTTGTTCTCCCAGAAGAACCACTCAGCTGATACTTCTTCAATATGCCCTTCACCAACATGCAGTGTTTCCTTGATTGAATTAGCTCTCACACCAATATTTGCGTCTAGAGCCTTTGCATTGAGGGCTATCTGAAACGGCTGTGGCGCTGAAGTTGCCTGTGAATGTGGAGTTGGTGGCATGTGAAGACCCGCATGTGGAGCATTCGTTTGTGTGGGATGCTCTACCAGGTTCATTCCTAGATAATGCACTCAAAGCGCACTAAGCATAGAGTGTGAAAACTGAGTTTCCTTGAGAGCTGCTTGGAAGCCTGATGGGTGTGTGAAGTTAGTGAGCCAAATGGAGTTGTTCTCCCACAAGAACCACTCGGCTGATCCTTCTTCAATATGCCCTTCACCAACATGCAGTGTTTCCTTGATTGAATTAGCTCTCACACCAATATTCTGCCTCTAGAGCCTTTGCATTGAGGGCTATCTGAAAACGGCTGTGGCACTGAAGTTGCCTGAGAATGTGGAGTTGGTGGCATGTGAAACCCGCATGTGGAGCATTCGTTTTGTGTAGGATGCTCACCAAGCTTCATTTCAGTCCTAGGCACTCAAATGGCACTAAGCATAGAGTGTTGAAAACTGAGTTTCCTTGAGAGCTGCTTGGAAGCCTGATGGTGTGTGAAGTTGGTTAGCCCAAATGGAGTTGTTCTCCCACAAGAACCACTCGGCTGATCCTTCTTCAATATGCCCCTTCACCAACATGCAGTGTTTCCTTGATTGAATTAGCTCTCACACCAATATTTGCGTCTAGAGCCTTTGCATTGAGGGCTATCTGAAAACGGCTGTGGCGCTGAAGTTGCCTGAGAATGTGGAGTTGATGGCTTGTGAAACCCGCATGTGGAGCATTCGTTTGTGTCGGATGCTCACCCAGGTTCATTCCTAGATAATGCACTCAAAGGGCACTAAGCATAGAGTGTGAAAACTGAGTTTCCTTGAGAGCTGCTTGGAAGCCTGATGGTGTGTGAAGTTAGTGAGCCAAATGGAGTTGTTCTGCCACAAGAACCACTCGGCTGATCCTTCTTCAATATGCCCTACACCAACATACAGCGTTTCCTTGATTGAATTAGCTCTCACACCAATATTTGCGTCTAGAGCCTTTGCATTGAGGGCTATCTGAAAACGGCTGTGGCGCTGAAGTTGCCTGAGAAAGTGGAGTTGGTGGCATGTGAAACCCGCATGTGGAGCATTCGTTTGTGTGGGATGCTCTACCAGGTTCATTCCTAGATAATGCACTCAAAGGGCACTAATCATAGAGTGTGAAAACTGAATTTTCTTGAGAGCTGCTTGGAAGCCTGATGGTGTGTGAAGGTTAGTGAGCCAAATGGAGTTGTTCTCCCACAAGAATCACTCGGCTGATCCTTCTTCAATATGCCCTTCACCAACATACAGCGTTTCCTTGATTGAATTAGCTCTCACACCAATATTTGCGTCTAGAGCCTTTGCATTGAGGGCTATCTGAAAACGGCTGTGGCGCTGAAGTTGCCTGAGAAAGTGGAGTTGGTGGCATGTGAAACCCGCATGTGGAGCATTCGTTTGTGTGGGATGCTCACCAAGCTTCATTTCAGTCCTAGGCACTCAAAGGGCACTAAGCATAGAGTGTGAAAACTGAGTTTCCTTGAGAGCTGCTTGGAAGCCTGATGGTGTGTGAAGTTAGTGAGCCAAATGGAGTTGTTCTCCCACAAGAACCACTCGGCTGATCCTTCTTCAATATGCCCTTCACCAACATGCAGCGTTTCCTTGATTGAATTAGCTCTCACACCAATATTTGCGTCTAGAGCCTTTGCATTGAGGGCTATCTGAAAACGGCTGTGGCGCTGAAGTTGCCTGAGAAAGTGGAGTTGGTGGCATGTGAAACCCGCATGTGGAGCATTCGTTTGTGTGGGATGCTCACCAAGCTTCATTTCAGTGCTAGGCACTCAAAGGGCACTAAGCATAGAGTGTGAAAACTGAGTTTCCTTGAGAGCTGCTTGGAAGCCTGATGGTGTGTGAAGTTAGTGAGCCAAATGGAGTTGTTCTCCCACAAGAACCACTCGGCTGATCCTTCTTCAATATGCCCTTCACCAACATGCAGCGTTTCCTTGATTGAATTAGCTCTCACACCAATATTTGCGTCTAGAGCCTTTGCATTGAGGGCTATCTGAAAACGGTTTCGGCGCTGAAGTTGCCTGAGAATGTGGAGTTGGTGGCATGTGAAACCAGCATGTGGAGCAATTCGTTTGTGTGGGATGCTCTACCAGGTTCATTCCTAGATAATGCACTCAAAGGGCACTAATCATAGAGTGTGAAAACTGAATTTCTTGAGAGCTGCTTGGAAGCCTGATGGTGTGTGAAGTTAGTGAGCCAAATGGAGTTGTTCTCCCACAAGAACCACTCGGCTGATCCTTCTTCAATATGCCCCTTCAACAACATGCAGTGTTTCCTTGATTGAATTAGCTCTCACACCAATATTTGCGTCTAGAGCCTTTGCATTGAGGGCTATCTGAAAACGGCTGTGGCGCTGAAGTTGCCTGAGAATGTGGAGTTGGTGGGCATGTGAAACCCGCATGTGGAGCATTCGTTTGTGTGGGATGCTCTACCAGGTTCATTCCTAGATAATGCACCTCAAAGGGCACTAAGCATAGAGTGTGAAAACTGAGTGTCCTTGAGAGCTGCTTGGAAGCCTGATGGTGTGTGAAGTTAGTGAGCCAAATGGAGTTGTTCTCCATAAGAACCACTCGGCTGATCCTTCTTCAATATGCCCTTCACCAACATGCAGTGTTTCCTTGATTGAATTAGCTCTCACACCAATATTTGCATCTAGAGCCTTTGCATTGAGGGCTATCTGAAACGGCTGTGGCGCTGAAGTTGCCTGAGAATGTGGAGTTGGTGGCATGTGAAACCCGCATGTGGAGCATTCGTTTGTGTGTGGATGCTCACCAAGCTTCATTTCAGTCCTAGGCAATCAAATGGCACTAAGCATAGAGTGTGAAAACTGAGTTTCCTTGAGAGCTGCTTGGAAGCCTGATGGTGTGTGAAGTTAGTGAGCCAAATGGAGTTGTTCTCCCACAAGAACCACTCGGCTGATCCTTCTTCAATATGCCCTTCAACAACATGCAGTGTTTCCTTGATTGAATTAGCTCTCACACCAATATTTGCGTCTAGAGCCTTTGCATTGAGGGCTATCTGAAAAACGGCTGTGGCGCTGAAGTTGCCTGAGAATGTGGAGTTGGTGGCATGTGAAACCCCGCATGTGGAGCATTCGTTTTGTGTGGGATGCTCACCCAGGTTCATTCCTAGATAATGCACTCAAAGGGCACTAAGCATAGAGTGTGAAAACTGAGTTTCCTTGAGAGCTGCTTGGAAGCCTGATGGTGTGTGAAGTTAGTGAGCCAAATGGAGTTGTTTCTCCCACAAGAACCACTCGGCTGATCCTTCTTCAATATGCCCTTCACCAACATGCAGCGTTTCCTTGATTGAATTAGCTCTCACACCAATATTTGCGTCTAGAGCCTTTGCATTGAGGGCTATCTGAAAACGGCTGTGGCGCTGAAGTTGCCTGAGAAAGTGGAGTTGGTGGCATGTGAAACCCGCATGTGGAGCATTCGTTTGTGTGGGATGCTCTACCAGGTTCATTCCTAGATAATGCCCTCAAAGGGCACTAAGCATAGAGTGTGAAAACTGAGTTTCCTTGAGAGCTGCTTGGAAGCCTGATGGTGTGTGAAGTTAGTGAGCCAAAATGGAGTTGTTCTCCCACAAGAACCACTCGGCTGATCCTTCTTCAATATGCCCTTCACCAACATGCCAGTGTTTCCTTGATTGAATTAGCTCTCACACCAATATTTGCATCTAGAGCCTTTGCATTGAGGGCTATCTGAAAACGGCTGTGGCGCTGAAGTTGCCTGAGAATGTGGAGTTGGTGGCATGTGAAACCCGCATGTGGAGCATTCGTTTGTGTGGGATGCTCACCAAGCTTCATTTCAGTCCTAGGCAATCAATGGCACTAAGCATAGAGTGTGAAAACTGAGTTTCCTTGAGAGCTGCTTGGAAGCCTGATGGTGTGTGAAGTTAGTGAGCCAAATGGAGTTGTTCTCCCACAAGAACCACTCGGCTGATCCTTCTTCAATATGCCCTTCACCAACATGCAGTGTTTCCTTGATTGAATTAGCTCTCACACCCAATATTTGCCTCTAGAGCCTTTGCATTGAGGGCTATCTGAAAACGGCTGTGGCGCTGAAGTTGCCTGTGAATGTGGAGTTGGTGGCATGTGAAACCCGCATGTGGAGCATTCGTTTGTGTGGGATACTCTACCAGGTTCATTCCTAGATAATGCACTCAAAGGGCACTAATCATAGCAGTGTGAAAACTGAGTTTCCTTGAGAGCTGCTTGGAAGCCTGATGGTGTGTGAAGTTAGTGAGCCAAATGGAGTTGTTCTCCCACAAGAACCACTCGGCTGATCCTTCTTCAATATGCCCTTCACCAACAGGCAGTGTTTCCTTGATTGAAATTAGCTCTCACACCAATATTTGCGTCTAGAGCCTTTGCATTGAGGGCTATCTGAAAACGGCTGTGGCGCTGAAGTTGCCTGAGAATGTGGAGTTGGTGGCATGTGAAACCCGCATGTGGAGCATTCGTTTGTGTGGGATGCTCTACCAGCTTCATTCCTAGATATTGCACTCAAAGGGCACTAAGCATAGAGTGTGAAAACTGAGTTTCCTTGAGAGCTGCTTGGAAGCCTGATGGTGTGTGAAGTTAGTGAGCCAAATGGAGTTGTTCTCCCACAAGAACCACTCGGCTGATCCTTCTTCAATATGCCCTTCACCAACATGCAGTGTTTCCTTGATTGAATTAGCTCTCAAACCAATATTTGCGTCTAGAGCCTTTGCATTGAGGGCTATCTGAAAACGGCTCTGGTGCTGAAGTTGCCTGTGAATGTGGAGTTGGTGGCATGTGAAACCCGCATGTGGAGCATTCGTTTGTGTGGGATGCTCACCAAGCTTCATTTCAGTCCTAGGCACTCAAAGGGCACTAAGCATAGAGTGTGATAACTGAGTTTCCTTGAGAGCTGCTTGGAAGCCTATGGTGTGTGAAGTTAGTGAGCCAAATGGAGTTGTTCTCTCATAAGAACCACTAGGCTGATCCTTCTTCATATGCCCTTCACCAACATGCAGTGTTTCCTTGATTGAATTAGCTCTCACACCAATATTTGCGTCTAGAACCTTTGCATTGAGGGCTATCTGAAAACGGCTGTGGCGCTGAATTTGCCTGAGAATGTGGAGTTGGTGGCATGTGAAACCCGCATCTGGAGCATTCGTTTGTGTGGGATGCTCTACCAGGTTCATTCCTAGATAATGCACTCAAAGGGCACTAAGCATAGAGTGTGAAAACTGAGCTTCCTTGAGAGCTGCTTGGAAGCCTGATGGTGTGTGAAGTTAGTGAGCCAAATGGAGTTGTTCTCCCACAAGAACCACTCGGCTGATCCTTCTTCAATATGCCCTTCACCAACATGCAGTGTTTCCTTGATTGAATTAGCTCTCACACCAATATTTGCGTCTAGAGCCTTTGCATTGAGGGCTATCTGAAAACGGCTGTGGCGCTGAAGTTGCCTGAGAATGTGGAGTTGGTGGCATGTGAAACCCGCATGTGGAGCATTCGTTTGTGTGGGATGCTCACCCAGGTTCATTCCTAGATAATGCACTCAAAGGGCACTAAGCATAGAGTGTGAAAACTGAGTTTCCTTGAGAGCTGCTTGGAAGCCTGATGGTGTGTGAAGTTAGTGAGCCAAATGGAGTTGTTCTCCCACAAGAACCACTCGGCTGATCCTTCTTCAATATGCCCTTCACCAACATGCAGTGTTTCCTTGATTGAATTAGCTCTCACACCAATATTTGCGTCTAGAGCCTTTGCATTGAGGGCTATCTGAAAACGGCTGTGGCGCTGAATCTGCCTGTGAATGTGGAGTTGGTGGCATGTGAAACCCGCATGTGGAGCATTCGTTTGTGTGGGATGCTCTACCAGGTTCATTCCTAGATAATGCACTCAAAGGGCACTAAGCATAGAGTGTGAAAACTGAGTTTCCTTGAGAGCTGCTTGGAAGCCTGATGGTGTGTGAAGTTAGTGAGCCAAATGGAGTTGTTCTCCCACAAGAACCACTCGGCTGATCCTTCTTCAATATGCCCTTCACCAACATGCAGTGTTTCCTTGATTGAATTAGCTCTCACACCAATATTTGCGTCGAGAGCCTTTGCATTGAGGGCTATCTGAAAACGGCTGTGGCGCTGAAGTTGCCTGAGAATGTGGAGTTGGTGGCATGTGAAACCCGCATGTGGAGCATTCGTTTTTGTGGGATGCTCTACCAGGTTCATTCCTAGATAATGCACTCAAAGGGCACTAAGCATAGAGTGTGAAAACTGAGTTTCCTTGAGAGCTGCTTGGAAGCCTGATGGTGTGTGAAGTTAGTGAGCCAAATGGAGTTGTTCTCCCACAAGAACCACTCGGCTGATCCTTCTTCAATATGCCCTTCACCAACATGCAGTGTTTCCTTGATTGAATTAGCTCTCACACCAATATTTGCGTCGAGAGCCTTTGCATTGAGGGCTATCTGAAAACGGCTGTGGCGCTGAAGTTGCCTGCGTTTGTGGAGTTGGTGGCATGTGAAACCCGAATGTGGAGCATTCGTTTGTGTGGGATGCTCTACCAGGTTCATTCCTAGATTATGCACTCAAAGAGCACTAAGCATAGAGTGTGAAAACTGAATTTTCTTGAGAGCTGCTTGGAAGCCTGATGGTGTGTGAAGTTAGTGAGCCAAATGGAGTTGTTCTCCCACAAGAACCACTCAGCTGATCCTTCTTCAATATGCCCTTCACCAACATGCAGTGTTTCCTTGATTGAATTAGCTCTCACACCAATATTTGCGTCTAGAGCCTTTGCATTGAGGGCTATCTGAAAACAGCTGTGGCGCTGAAGTTGCCTGAGAATGTGGAGTTGGTGGCATGTGAAACCCGCATGTGGAGCATTCGTTTGTGTGGCATGCTCACCCAGGTTCATTCCTAGATAATGCACTCAAAGGGCACTAATCATAGAGTGTGAAAACTGAGTTTCCTTGAGAGCTGCTTGGAAGCCTGATGGTGTGTGAAGTTAGTGAGCCAAATGGAGTTGTTCTCCCACAAGAACCACTCGGCTGATCCTTCTTCAATATGCCCTTCACCAACATGCAGTGTTTCCTTGATTGAATTAGCTCTCACACCAATATTTGCGTCTAGAGCCTTTGCATTGAGGGCTATCTGAAAACGGCTGTGGCGCTGAAGCTTCCTGAGAATGTGGAGTTGCTGGCATGTGAAACCCGCATGTGGAGCACTCGTTTGTGTGGGATGCTCACCAAGCTTCATTTCAGTCCTAGGCACTCAAAGGGCATTAAGCATAGAGTGTGAAAACTGAGTTTCCTTGAGAGCTGCTTGGAAGCCTGATGGTGTGTGAAGTTAGTGAGCCAAATGGAGTTGTTCTCCCACAAGAACCACTCGGCTGATCCTTCTTCAATATGCCCTTCACCAACATGCAGTGTTTCCTTGATTGAATTAGCTCTCACACCAATATTTGCCTCTAGAGCCTTTGCATTGAGGGCTATCTGAAAACGGCTGTGGCGCTGAAGTTGCCTGTGAATGTGGAGTTGGTGGCATGTGAAACCCGCATGTGGAGCATTCGTTTGTGTGGGATGCTCACCCAGGTTCATTCCTAGATAATGCACTCAAAGGGCACTAAGCATAGAGTGTGAAAACTGAGTTTCCTTGAGAGCTGCTTGGAAGCCTGATGGTGTGTGAAGTTAGTGAGCCAAATGGAGTTGTTCTCCCACAAGAACCACTCGGCTGATCCTTCTTCAATATGCCCTTCACCAACATGCAGTGTTTCCTTGATTGAATTAGCTCTCACACCAATATTTGCGTCTAGAGCCTTTGCATTGAGGGCTATCTGAAAACGGCTGTGGCGCTGAATTTGCCTGAGAATGTGGAGTTGGTGGCATGTGAAACCCGCATGTGGAGCATTCGTTTGTGTGGGATGCTCTACCAGGTTCATTCCTAGATAATGCACTCAAAGGGCACTAAGCATAGAGTGTGAAAACTGAGTTTCCTTGAGAGCTGCTTGGAAGCCTGATGGTGTGTGAAGTTAGTGAGCCAAATGGAGTTGTTCTCCCACAAGAACCCCTCGGCTGATCCTTCTTCAATATGCCCTTCACCAACATGCAGTGTTTCCTTGATTGAATTGGCTCTCACAACAATATTTGCGTCTAGAGCCTTTGCATTGAGGGCTATCTGAAAACAGCTGTGGCGCTGAAGTTGCCTGAGAATGTGGAGTTGGTGGCATGTGAAACCCGCATGTGGAGCATTCGTTTGTGTGGGATGCTCACCAAGCTTCATTCCTAGATAATGCACTCAAAGGGCACTAAGCATAGAGTGTGAAAACTGAGTTTCCTTGAGAGCTGCTTGGAAGCCTGATGGTGTGTGAAGTTAGTGAGCCAAATGGAGTTGTTCTCCCACAAGAACCACTCGGCTGATCCTTCTTCAATATGCCCTTCACCAACATGCAGTGTTTCCTTGATTGAATTGGCTCTCACACCAATATTTGCGTCTAGAGCCATTGCATTGAGGGCTATCTGAAAACGGCTGTGGCGCTGAACTTGCCTGAGAATGTGGAGTTGGTGGCATGTGAAACCCGCATGTGCAGCATTCGTTTGTGTGGGATGCTCACCAAGCTTCATTTCAGTCCTAGGCACTCAAAGGGCATTAAGCATAGAGTGTGAAAACTGAGTTTCCTTGAGAGCTGCTTGGAAGCCTGATGGTGTGTGAAGTTAGTGAGCCAAATGGAGTTGTTCTCCCACAAGAACCCCTCGGCTGATCCTTCTTCAATATGCCCTTCACCAACATGCAGTGTTTCCTTGATTGAATTAGCTCTCACACCAATATTTGCGTCTAGAGCCTTTGCATTGTGGGCTATCTGAAAACGGCTGTGGCGCTGAAGTTGCCTGAGAATGTGGAGTTGCTGGCATGTGAAACCCGCATGTGGAGCATTCGTTTTTGTGGGATGCTCACCCAGGTTCATTCCTAGATAATGCACTCAAAGGGCACTAAGCATAGAGTGTGAAAACTGAGTTTCCTTGAGAGCTGCTTGGAAGCCTGATGGTGTGTGAAGTTAGTGAGCCAAATGGAGTTGTTCTCCCACAAGAACCACTCGGCTGATCCTTCTTCAATATGCCCTTCACCAACATGCAGTGTTTCCTTGATTGAATTAGCTCTCACACCAATATGTGCGTCTAGAGCCTTTGCATTGAGGGCTATCTGAAAACGGCTGTGTCGCTGAAGTTGCCTGAGAATGTGGAGTTGGTGGCATGTGAAACCCGCATGTGGAGCAATCCTTTGTGTGGGATGCTCTACCAGGTTCATTCCTAGATAATGCATTCAAAGGGCACTAAGCATAGAGTGTGAAAACTGAGTTTCCTTGAGAGCTGCTTGGAAGCCTGATGGTGTGTGAAGTTAGTGAGCCAAATGGAGTTGTTCTCCCACAAGAACCACTCGGCTGATCCTTCTTCAATATGCCCTTCACCAACATGCAGTGTTTCCTTGATTGAATTGGCTCTCACACCAATATTTGCGTCTAGAGCCATTGCATTGAGGGCTATCTGAAAACGGCTGTGGCGCTGAACTTGCCTGAGAATGTGGAGTTGGTGGCATGTGAAACCCGCATGTGGAGCATTCGTTTGTGTGGGATGCTCACCAAGCTTCATTTCAGTCCTAGGCACTCAAAGGGCATTAAGCATAGAGTGTGAAAACTGAGTTTCCTTGAGAGCTGCTTGGAAGCCTGATGGTGTGTGAAGTTAGTGAGCCAAATGGAGTTGTTCTCCCACAAGAACCACTCGGCTGATCCTTCTTCAATATGCCCTTCACCAACATGCAGTGTTTCCTTGATTGAATTAGCTCTCACACCAATATTTGCGTCTAGAGCCTTTGCATTGAGGGCTATCTGAAAACGGCTGTGGCGCTGAAGTTGCCTGAGAATGTGGAGTTGGTGGCATGTGAAACCCGCATGTGGAGCATTCGTTTGTGTGGCATGCTCACCCAGGTTCATTCCTAGATAATGCACTCAAAGGGCACTAAGCATAGAGTGTGAAAACTGAGTTTCCTTGAGAGCTGCTTGGAAGCCTGATGGTGTGTGAAGTTAGTGAGCCAAATGGAGTTGTTCTCCCACAAGAACCACTCGGCTGATCCTTCTTCAATATGCCCTTCACCAACATGCAGTGTTTCCTTGATTGAATTAGCTCTCACACCAATATTTGCGTCTAGAGCCTTTGCATTGTGGGCTATCTGAAAACGGCTGTGGGGCTGAAGTTGCCTGAGAATGTGGAGTTGGTGGCATGTGAAACCCGCATGTGGAGCATTCGTTTTTGTGGGATGCTCACCCAGGTTCATTCCTAGATAATGCACTCAAAGGGCACTAAGCATAGAGTGTGAAAACTGAGTTTCCTTGAGAGCTGCTTGGAAGCCTGATGGTGTGTGAAGTTAGTGAGCCAAATGGAGTTGTTCTCCCACAAGAACCACTCGGCTGATCCTTCTTCAATATGCCCTTCACCAACATGCAGTGTTTCCTTGATTGAATTAGCTCTCACACCAATATGTGCGTCTAGAGCCTTTGCATTGAGGGCTATCTGAAAACGGTTGTGTCGCTGAAGTTGCCTGAGAATGTGGAGTTGCTGGCATGTGAAACCCGCATGTGGAGCAATCGTTTGTGTGGGATGCTCTACCAGGTTCATTCCTAGATAATGCACTCAAAGAGCACTAAGCATAGAGTGTGAAAACTGAGTTTCCTTGAGAGCTGCTTGGAAGCCTGATGGTGTGTGAAGTTAGTGAGCCAAATGGAGTTGTTCTCCCACAAGAACCACTCGGCTGATCCTTCTTGAATATGCCCTTCACCAACATGCAGTGTTTCCTTGATTGAATTGGCTCTCACACCAATATTTGCGTCTAGAGCCATTGCATTGAGGGCTATCTGAAAACGGCTGTGGCGCTGAAGTTGCCTGAGAATGTGGAGTTGGTGGCATGTGAAACCCGCATGTGGAGCATTCGTTTGTGTGGGATGTTCACCAAGCTTCATTTCAGTTCTAGGCACTCAAAGGGCACTAAGCATAGAGTGTGAAAACTGAGTTTCCTTGAGAGCTGCTTGGAAGACTGATGGTGTGTGAAGTTAGTGAGCCAAATGGAGTTGTTCTCCCACAAGAACCACTCGGCTGATCCTTCTTCAATATGCCCTTCACCAACATGCATTGTTTCCTTGATTGAATTAGCTCTCACAACAATATTTGCGTCTAGAGCCTTTGCATTGAGGGCTATCTGAAAACAGCTGTGGCGCTGAAGTTGCCTGTGAATGTGGAGTTGGTGGCATGTGAAACCCGCATGTGGAGCATTATTTTGTGTGGGATGCTCACCCAGGTTCATTCCTAGATAATGCACTCAAAGGGCACTAAGCATAGAGTGTGAAAACTGAGTTTCCTTGAGAGCTGCTTGGAAGCCTGATGGTGTGTGAAATTAGTGAGCCAAATGGAGTTGTTCTCCCACAAGAACCACTCGGCTGATCCTTCTTCAATATGCCCTTCACCAACAGGCAGTGTTTCCTTGATTGAATTAGCTCTCACACCAATATTTGCGTCTAGAGCCTTTGCATTGAGGGCTATCTGAAAACGGCTGTGGCGCTGAAGTTGCCTGAGAATGTGGAGTTGCTGGCATGTGAAACCCGAATGTGCAGCATTCGTTTGTGTGGGATGCTCTACCAGGTTCATTCCTAGATAATGCACTCAAAGGGCACTAAGCATAGAGTGTGAAAACTGAATTTTCTTGAGAGCTGCTTGGAAGCCTAATGGTGTGTGAAGTTAGTGAGCCAAATGGAGTTGTTCTCCCACAAGAACCACTCGGCTGATCCTTCTTCAATATGCCCTTCACCAACAGGCAGTGTTTCCTTGATTGAATTGGCTCTCACACCAATATTTGCGTCTAGAGCCATTGCATTGAGGGCTATCTGAAAACGGCTGTGGCGCTGAAGTTGCCTGAGAATGTGGAGTTGGTGGCATGTGAAACCCGCATGTGGAGCATTCTTTTGTTTGGGATGCTCACCAAGGTTCATTTCAGTCCTAGGCACTCAAAGGGCACTAAGCATAGAGTGTGAAAACTGAGTTTCCTGGAGAGCTGCTTGGAAGCCTGATGGTGTGTGAAGTTAGTGAGCCAAATGGAGTTGTTCTCTCCTAAGAACCACTCGGCTGATCCTTCTTCAATATGTCCTTCACCAACAGGCAGAGTTTCCTTGATTGAATTAGCTCTCACACCAATATTTGCGTCTAGAGCCTTTGCATTGAGGGCTATCTGAAAACGGCTGTGGCGCTGAAGTTGCCTGCGTTTGTGGAGTTGCTGGCATGTGAAACCCGAATGTGCAGCATTCGTTTGTGTGGGATGCTCTACCAGGTTCATTCCGAGATAATGCACTCAAAGGGCACTAAGCATAGAGTGTGAAAACTGAAATTTCTTGAGAGCTGCTTGGAAGCCTGATGGTGTGTGAAGTTAGTGAGCCAAATGGAGTTGTTCTCCCACAAGAACCACTCGGCTGATCCTTCTTCAATATGCCCTTCACCAACATGCAGTGTTTCCTTGATTGAATTAGCTCTCACACCAATATTTGCGTCTAGAGCCTTTGCATTGAGGGCTATCTGAAAACGGCTGTGGCGCTGAAGTTGCCTGAGAATGTGGAGTTGGTGGCATGTGAAACCCGCATGTGGAGCATTCGTTTGTGTGGGATGCTCACCCAGGTTCATTCCTAGATTATGCCCTCAAATGGCACTAAGCATAGAGTGTGAAAACTGAGTTTCCTTGAGAGCTGCTTGGGAGACTGATGGTGTGTGAAGTTAGTGAGCCAAATGGAGTTGTTCTCCCACAAGAACCACTCGGCTGATCCTTCTTCAATATGCCCTTCACCAACATGCAGTGTTTCCTTGATTGAATTGGCTCTCACACCAATATTTGCGTCTAGAGCCTTTGCATTGAGGGCTATCTGAAAACGGCTGTGGCGCTGAAGTTGCCTGAGAATGTGGATTTGGTGGCATGTGCAACCCGCATGTGGAGCATTCGTTTGTGTGGGATGCTCACCAAGCTTCATTTCAGTCCTAGGCACTCAAAGGGCATTAAGCATAGAGTGTGAAAACTGAGTTTCCTTGAGAGCTGCTTGGAAGCCTGATGGTGTGTGAATTTAGTGAGGCAAATGGAGTTGTTCTCCCACAAGAACCACTCGGCTGATCCTTCTTCAATATGCCCTTCACCAACATGCAGTGTTTCCTTGATTGAATTAGCTCTCACACCAATATTTGCGTCTAGAGCCTTTGCATTGTGGGCTATCTGATAATGGCTGTGGCGCTGAAGTTGCCTGAGAATGTGGAGTTGGTGGCATGTGAAACCCGCATGTGGAGCATTCGTTTGTGTGGGATGCTCACCCAGGTTCATTCCTAGATTATGCACTCAAAGGGCACTAAGCATAGAGTGTGAAAACTGAGTTTCCTTGAGAGCTGCTTGGAAGCCTGATGGTGTGTGAAGTTAGTGAGCCAAATGGAGTTGTTCTCCCACAAGAACCACTCGGCTGATCCGTCTTGAATATGCCCTTCACCAACAGGCAGTGTTTCCTTGATTGAATTAGCTCTCACACCAATATTTGCGTCTAGAGCCATTGCATTGAGGGCTATCTGAAAACGGCTGTGGCGCTGAAGTTGCCTGAGAATGTGGAGTTGGTGGCATGTGCAACCCGCATGTGGAACATTCTTTTGTGTGGGATGCTCACCAAGCTTCATTTCAGTCCTAGGCACTCAAAGGGTACTAAGCATAGAGTGTGAAAACTGAGTTTCCTGGAGAGCTGCTTGGAAGCCTGATGGTGTGTGAAGTTAGTGAGCCAAATGGAGTTGTTCTCTCCTAAGAACCACTCGGCTGATCCTTCTTCAATATGTCCTTCACCAACAGGCAGTGTTTCCTTGATTGAATTAGCTCTCACACCAATATTTGCGTCTAGAGCCTTTGCATTGAGGGCTATCTGAAAACGGCTGTGGCGCTGAATTTGCCTGTGAATGTGGAGTTGGTGGCATGTGAAACCCGCATGTGGAGCATTCGTTTGTGTGGGATGCTCTACCAGGTTCATTCCTAGATAATGCACTCAAAAGGGCACTAAGCATAGAGTGTGAAAACTGAAATTTCTTGAGAGCTGCTTGGAAGCCTGATGGTGTGTGAAGTTAGTGAGCCAAATGGAGTTGTTCTCCCACAAGAACCACTCGGCTGATCTTTCTTCAATATGCCCTTCACCAACATGCAGTGTTTCCTTGATTGAATTAGCTCTCACACCAATATTTGCGTCTAGAGCCTTTGCATTGAGGGCTATCTGAAAACGGCTGTGGCGCTGAAGTTGCCTGAGAATGTGGAGTTGGTGGCATGTGAAACCCGCATGTGGAGCATTCGTTTGTGTGGGATGCTCACCCAGGTTCATTCCTAGATTATGCACTCAAATGGCACTAAGCATAGAGTGTGAAAACAGAGTTTCATTGAGAGCTGCTTGGAAGACTGATGGTGTGTGAAGTTAGTGAGGCAAATGGAGTTGTTCTCCCACAAGAACCACTCGGCTGATCCTTCTTCAATATGCCCTTCACCAACATGCAGTGTTTCCTTGATTGAATTGGCTCTCACACCAATATTTGCGTCTAGAGCCTTTGCATTGAGGGCTATCTGAAAACGGCTGTGGCGCTGAAGTTGCCTGAGAATGTGGAGTTGCTGGCATGTGAAACCCGCATGTGGAGCATTCGTTTGTGTGGGATGCTCACCAAGCTTCATTTCAGTGCTAGGCACTCATAGGGCATTAAGCATAGAGTGTGAAAACTGAGTTTCCTTGAGAGCTGCTTGGAAGCCTGATGGTGTGTGAATTTAGTGAGGCAAATGGAGTTGTTCTCCCACAAGAACCACTCGGCTGATCCTTCTTCAATATGCCCTTCACCAACATGCAGTGTTTCCTTGATTGAATTAGCTCTCACACCAATATTTGCGTCTAGATCCTTTGCATTGTGGGCTATCTGAAAACGGCTGTGGCGCTGAAGTTGCCTGAGAATGTGGAGTTGGTGGCATGTGAAACCCGCATGTGGAGCATTCGTTTGTGTGGGATGCTCACCCAGGTTCATTCCTAGATAATGCACTCAAAGGGCACTAAGCATAGAGTGTGAAAACTGAGTTTCCTTGAGAGCTGCTTGGAAGCCTGATGGTGTGTGAAGTTAGTGAGCCAAATGGAGTTGTTCTCCCACAAGAACCACTCGGCTGATCCTTCTTCAATATGCCCTTCACCAACATGCAGTGTTTCCTTGATTGAATTAGCTCTCACACCAATATTTGCGTCTAGAGCCATTGCATTGAGGGCTATCTGAAAACGGCTGTGGCGCTGAAGTTGCCTGAGAATGTGGAGTTGGTGGCATGTGAAACCCGCATGTGGAGCATTCGTTTGTGTGGGATGCTCACCAAGCTTCATTTCAGTCCTTGGCACTCAAAGGGCACTAAGCATAGAGTGTGAAAACTGAATTTCCTTGAGCGCTGCTTGGAAGCCTGATGGTGTGTGAAGTTAGTGAGCCAAATGGAGTTGTTCTCCCACAAGAACCACTCGGCTGATCCTTCTTCAATATGCCCTTCACCAACATGCAGTGTTTCCTTGATTGAATTAGCTCTCACACCAATATTTGCGTCTAGAGCCTTTGCATTGAGGGCTATCTGAAAATGGCTGTGGCGCTGAAGTTGCCTGAGAATGTGGAGTTGGTGGCATGTGAAACCCGCATGTGGAGCATTCGTTTGTGTGGGATGCTCACCCAGGTTCATTCCTAGATAATCCACTCAAAGGGCACTAAGCATAGAGTGTGAAAACTGAGTTTCCTGGAGAGCTGATTGGAAGCCTGATGGTGTGTGAAGTTAGTGAGCCAAATGGAGTTGTTCTCCCACAAGAACCACTCGGCTGATCCTTCTTCAATATGCCCTTCACCAACATGCAGTGTTTCCTTGATTGAATTAGCTCTCACACCAATATTTGCGTCTAGAGCCTTTGCATTGAGGGCTATCTGAAAACGGCTGTGGCGCTGAAGTTGCCTGTGAATGTGGAGTTGGTGGCATGTGAAACCCGCATGTGGAGCATTCGTTTGTGTGGGATGCTCACCAAGCTTCATTTCAGTCCTAGGCACTCAAAGGGCATTAAGCATAGAGTGTGAAAACTGAGTTTCCTTGAGAGCTGCTTGGAAGCCTGATGGTGTGTGAATTTAGTGAGGCAAATGGAGTTGTTCTCCCACAAGAACCACTCGGCTGATCCTTCTTCAATATGCCCTTCACCAACATGCAGTGTTTCCTTGATTGAATTAGCTCTCACACCAATATTTGCGTCTAGAGCCTTTGCATTGTGGGCTATCTGATAACGGCTGTGGCGCTGAAGTTGCCTGAGAATGTGGAGTTGGTGGCATGTGAAACCCGCATGTGGAGCATTCGTTTGTGTGGGATGCTCACCCAGGTTCATTCCTAGATTATGCACTCAAAGGGCACTAAGCATAGAGTGTGAAAACTGAGTTTCCTTGAGAGCTGCTTGGAAGCCTGATGGTGTGTGAAGTTAGTGAGCCAAATGGAGTTGTTCTCCCACAAGAACCACTCGGCTGATCCTTCTTCAATATGCTCTTCACCAACATGCAGTGTTTCCTTGATTGAATTAGCTCTCACACCAATATTTGCATCTAGAGCCTTTGCATTGAGGGCTATCTGAAAACGGCTGTGGCGCTGAAGTTGCCTGAGAATGTGGAGTTGGTGGCATGTGAAACCCGCATGTGGAGCATTCATTTGTGTGGGATACTCTACCAGGTTCATTCCTAGATAATGCACTCAAAGGGCACTAAGCATAGAGTGTGAAAACTGAGTTTCCTTGAGAGCTGCTTGGAAGCCTGATGGTGTGTGAAGTTAGTGAGCCAAATGGAGTTGTTCTCCCACAAGAACCACTCGGCTGATCCTTCTTCAATATGCCCTTCACCAACATGCAGTGTTTCCTTGATTGAATTGGCTCTCACACCAATATTTGCGTCTAGAGCCATTGCATTGAGGGCTATCTGAAAACGGCTGTGGCGCTGAAGTTGCCTGAGAATGTGGAGTTGGTGGCATGTGCAACCCGCATGTGGAACATTCTTTTGTGTGGGATGCTCACCAAGCTTCATTTCAGTCCTAGGCACTCAAAGGGCACTAAGCATAGAGTGTGAAAACTGAGTTTCCTTGAGAGCTGCTTGGAAGCCTGATGGTGTGTGAAGTTAGTGAGCCAAATGGAGTTGTTCTCTCCTAAGAACCACTCGGCTGATCCTTCTTCAATATGTCCTTCACCAACAGGCAGTGTTTCCTTGATTGAATTAGCTCTCACACCAATATTTGCGTCTAGAGCCTTTGCATTGAGGGCTATCTGAAAACGGCTGTGGCGCTGAATTTGCCTGTGAATGTGGAGTTGGTGGCATGTGAAACCCGCATGTGGAGCATTCGTTTGTGTGGGATGCTCCCCCAGGTTCATTCCTAGATAATCCACTCAAAGGGCACTAAGCATAGAGTGTGAAAACTGAGTTTCCTGGAGAGCTGCTTGGAAGCCTGATGGTGTGTGAAGTTAGTGAGCCAAATGGAGTTGTTCTCCCACAAGAACCACTCGGCTGATCCTTCTTCAATATGCCCTTCACCAACATGCAGTGTTTCCTTGATTGAATTAGCTCTCACACCAATATTTGCGTCTAGAGCCTTTGCATTGAGGGCTATCTGAAAACGGCTGTGGCGCTGAAGTTGCCTGAGAATGTGGATTTGGTGGCATGTGCAACCCGCATGTGGAGCATTCGTTTGTGTGGGATGCTCACCAAGCTTCATTTCAGTCCTAGGCACTCATAGGGCATTAAGCATAGAGTGTGAAAACTGAGTTTCCTTGAGAGCTGCTTGGAAGCCTGATGGTGTGTGAATTTAGTGAGCCAAATGGAGTTGTTCTCCCACAAGAACCACTCCGCTGATCCTTCTTCAATATGCCCTTCACCAACATGCAGTGTTTCCTTGATTGAATTAGCTCTCACACCAATATTTGCGTCTAGAGCCTTTGCATTGAGGGCTATCTGAAAACGGCTGTGGCGCTGAAGTTGCCTGAGAATGTGGAGTTGGTGGCATGTGAAACCCGCATGTGGAGCATTCGTTTGTGTGGGATGCTCACCCAGGTTCATTCCTAGATAATCCACTCAAAGGGCACTAAGCATAGAGTGTGAAAACTGAGTTTCCTGGAGAGCTGATTGGAAGCCTGATGGTGTGTGAAGTTAGTGAGCCAAATGGAGTTGTTCTCCCACAAGAACCACTCGGCTGATCCTTCTTCAATATGCCCTTCACCAACATGCAGTGTTTCCTTGATTGAATTAGCTCTCACACCAATATTTGCGTCTAGAGCCTTTGCATTGAGGGCTATCTGAAAACGGCTGTGGCGCTGAAGTTGCCTGAGAATGTGGAGTTGGTGGCATGTGAAACCCGCATGTGGAGCATTCGTTTGTGTGGGATGCTCACCCAGGTTCATTCCTAGATTATGCACTCAAAGGGCACTAAGCATAGAGTGTGAAAACTGAGTTTCCTTGAGAGCTGCTTGGAAGCCTGATGGTGTGTGAAGTTAGTGAGCCAAATGGAGTTGTTCTCCCACAAGAACCACTCGGCTGATCCTTCTTCAATATGCCCTTCACCAACATGCAGTGTTTCCTTGATTGAATTAGCTCTCACACCAATATTTGCGTCTAGAGCCTTTGCATTGAGGGCTATCTGAAAACGGCTGTGGCGCTGAAGTTGCCTGTGAATGTGGAGTTGGTGGCATGTGCAACCCGCATGTGGAGCATTCGTTTGTGTGGGATGCTCACCAAGCTTCATTTCAGTCCTAGGCACTCAAAGGGCATTAAGCATAGAGTGTGAAAACTGAGTTTCCTTGAGAGCTGCTTGGAAGCCTGATGGTGTGTGAATTTAGTGAGGCAAATGGAGTTGTTCTCCCACAAGAACCACTCGGCTGATCCTTCTTCAATATGCCCTTCACCAACATGCAGTGTTTCCTTGATTGAATTAGCTCTCACACCAATATTTGCGTCTAGAGCCTTTGCATTGTGGGCTATCTGATAACGGCTGTGGCGCTGAAGTTGCCTGAGAATGTGGAGTTGGTGGCATGTGAAACCCGCATGTGGAGCATTCGTTTGTGTGGGATGCTCACCCAGGTTCATTCCTAGATTATGCACTCAAAGGCCACTAAGCATAGAGTGTGAAAACTGAGTTTCCTGGAGAGCTGCTTGGAAGCCTGATGGTGTGTGAAGTTAGTGAGCCAAATGGAGTTGTTCTCCCACAAGAACCACTCGGCTGATCCTTCTTCAATATGCCCTTCACCAACATGCAGTGTTTCCTTGATTGAATTAGCTCTCACACCAATATTTGCGTCTAGATCCTTTGCATTGAAGGCTATCTGAAAACGGCTGTGGCGCTGAAGTTGCCTGAGAATGTGGAGTTGGTGGCATGTGAAACCCGCATGTGGAGCATTCATTTGTGTGGGATACTCTACCAGGTTCATTCCTAGATGATGCACTCAAAGGGCACTAAGCATAGAGTGTGAAAACTGAGTTTCCTTGAGAGCTGCTTGGAAGCCTGATGGTGTGTGAAGTTAGTGAGCCAAATGGAGTTGTTCTCCCACAAGAACCACTCGGCTGATCCTTCTTCAATATGCCCTTCACCAACATGCAGTGTTTCCTTGATTGAATTAGCTCTCACACAAATATTTGCGTCTAGAGCCATTGCATTGAGGGCTATCTGAAAACGGCTGTGGCGCTGAAGTTGCCTGAGAATGTGGAGTTGGTGGCATGTGAAACCCGCATGTGGAGCATTCGTTTGTGTGGGATGCTCACCAAGCTTCATTTCAGTCCTTGGCACTCAAAGGTCACTAAGCATAGAGTGTGAAAACTGAATTTCCTTGAGCGCTGCTTGGAAGGCTGATGGTGTGTGAAGTTAGTGAGCCAAGTGGAGTTGTTCTCCCACAAGAACCACTCGGCTGATCCTTCTTCAATATGCCCTTCACCAACATGCAGTGTTTCCTTGATTGAATTAGCTCTCACACCAATATTTGCGTCTAGAGCCTTGGCATTGAGGGCTATCTGAAAATGGCTGTGGCGCTGAAGTTGCCTGAGAATGTGGAGTTGGTGGCATGTGAAACCCGCATGTGGAGCATTCGTTTGTGTGGGATGCTCACCCAGGTTCATTCCTAGATAATCCACTCAAAGGGCACTAAGCATAGAGTGTGAAAACTGAGTTTCCTGGAGAGCTGATTGGAAGCCTGATGGTGTGTGAATTTAGTGAGGCAAATGGAGTTGTTCTCCCACAAGAACCACTCGGCTGATCCTTCTTCAATATGCCCTTCACCAACATGCAGTGTTTCCTTGATTGAATTAGCTCTCACACCAATATTTGCGTCTAGAGCCTTTGCATTGAGGGCTATCTGAAAACGGCTGTGGCGCTGAAGTTGCCTGAGAATGTGGAGTTGGTGGCATGTGAAACCCGCATGTGGAGCATTCGTTTGTGTGGGATGCTCACCAAGCTTCATTTCAGTCCTAGGCACTCAAAGGGCACTAAACATAGAGTGTGAAAACTGAGTTTCCTTGAGAGCTGCTTGGAAGCCTGATGGTGTGTGAAGTTAGTGAGCCAAATGGAGTTGTTCTCCCACAAGAACCACTCGGCTGATCCTTCTTCAATATGCCCTTCACCAACATGCAGTGTTTCCTTGATTGAATTAGCTCTCACACCAATATTTGCGTCTAGAGCCTTTGCATTGAGGGCTATCTGAAAACGGCTGTGGCGCTGAAGTTGCCTGAGAATGTGGAGTTGGTGGCATGTGAAACCCGCATGTGGAGCATTCGTTTGTGTGGGATGCTCACCAAGCTTCATTTCCGTCCTTGGCACTCAAAGGTCACTAAGCATAGAGTGTGAAAACTGAATTTCCTTGAGCGCTGCTTGGAAGCCTGATGGTGTGTGAAGTTAGTGAGCCAAATGGAGTTGTTCTCCCACAAGAACCACTCGGCTGATCCTTCTTCAATATGCCCTTCACCAACAGGCAGTGTTTCCTTGATTGAATTAGCTCTCACACCAATATTTGCGTCTAGATCCTTTGCATTGAGGGCTATCTGAAAACGGCTGTGGCGCTGAAGTTGCCTGAGAAAGTGGAGTTGGTGGCATGTGAAACCCGCATGTGGAGCATTCGTTTGTGTGGGATGCTCACCCAGGTTCATTCCTAGATAATCCACTCAAAGGGCATTAAGCATAGAGTGTGAAAACTGAGTTTCCTGGAGAGCTGCTTGGAAGCCTGATGGTGTGTGAAGTTAGTGAGCCAAATGGAGTTGTTCTCCCACAAGAACCACTCGGCTGATCCTTCTTCAATATCCCCTTCACCAACATGCAGCGTTTCCTTGATTGAATTAGCTCTCACACCAATATTTGCGTCGAGAGCCTTTGCATTGAGGGCTATCTGAAAACGGCTGTGGCGCTGAAGTTACCTGAGAATGTGGAGTTGGTGGCATG
This sequence comes from Ochotona princeps, assembly GCF_030435755.1. Lineage (NCBI taxonomy): Eukaryota > Metazoa > Chordata > Mammalia > Lagomorpha > Ochotonidae > Ochotona > Ochotona princeps. The sequence continues at coordinate 30,731 of NW_026701755.1, forward strand.
TGAAACCCGCATGTGGAGCATTCGTTTGTGTGGGATGCTCACCCAGGTTCATTCCTAGATAATCCACTCAAAGGGCACTAAGCATAGAGTGTGAAAACTGAGTTTCCTGGAGAGCTGCTTGGAAGCCTGATGGTGTGTGAAGTTAGTGAGCCAAATGGATTTGTTCTCCCACAAGAACCACTCGGCTGATCCTTCTTCAATATGCCCTTCACCAACAGGCAGTGTTTCCTTGATTGAATTAGCTCTCACACCAATATTTGCGTCTAGAGCGTTTGCATTGAGGGCTATCTGAAAACGGCTGTGGCGCTGAAGTTGCCTGAGAATGTGGAGTTGCTGGCATGTGAAACCCGCATGTGGAGCATTCGTTTGTGTGGGATGCTCTACCAGGTTCATTCCTAGATAATGCACTCAAAGGGCACTAAGCATAGAGTGTGAAAACTGAAATTTCTTGAGAGCTGCTTGGAAGCCTGATGGTGTGTGAAGTTAGTGAGCCAAATGGAGTTGTTCTCCCACAAGAACCACTCGGCTGATCCGTCTTGAATATGCCCTTCACCAACAGGCAGTGTTTCCTTGATTGAATTAGCTCTCACACCAATATTTGCGTCTAGAGCCTTTGCCTTGAGGGCTATCTGAAAACGGCTGTGGCGCTGAAGTTGCCTGAGAATGTGGAGTTGGTGGCATGTGAAACCCGCATGTGGAGCATTCGTTTGTGTGGGATGCTCACCAAGCTTCATTCCTAGATAATGCACTCAAAGGGCACTAAGCATAGAGTGTGAAAACTGAGTTTCCTGGAGAGCTGCTTGGAAGCCTGATGGTGTGTGAAGTTAGTGAGCCAAATGGAGTTGTTCTCCCACAAGAACCACTCGGCTGATCCTTCTTCAATATGCCCTTCACCAACATGCAGTGTTTCCTTGATTGAATTAGCTCTCACACCAATATTTGCGTCTAGAACCTTTGCATTGAGGGCTATCTGAAAACGGCTGTGGCGCTGAAGTTGCCTGAGAATGTGGAGTTGGTGGCATGTGAAACCCGCATGTGGAGCATTCGTTTGTGTGGGATGCTCACCCAGGTTCATTCCTAGATAATGCACTCAAAGGGCACTAAGCATAGAGTGTGAAAACTGAGTTTCCTTGAGAGCTGCTTGGAAGCCTGATGGTGTGTGAAGTTAGTGAGCCAAATGGAGTTGTTCTCCCACAAGAACCACTCGGCTGATCCTTCTTCAATATGCCCTTCACCAACATGCAGTGTTTCCTTGATTGAATTAGCTCTCACACCAATATTTGCGTCTAGAGCCTTTGCATTGAGGGCTATCTGAAAACGGCTGTGGCGCTGAAGTTGCCTGAGAATGTGGAGTTGCTGGCATGTGAAACCCGCATGTGGAGCATTCGTTTGTGTGGGATGTTCACCAAGCTTCATTTCAGTCCTTGGCACTCAAAGGTCACTAAGCATAGAGTGTGAAAACTGAGTTTCCTTGAGCGCTGCTTGGAAGCCTGATGGTGTGTGAAGTTAGTGAGCCAAATGGAGTTGTTCTCCCACAAGAACCACTCGGCTGATCCTTCTTCAATATGCCCTTCACCAACATGCAGTGTTTCCTTGATTGAATTAGCTCTCACACCAATATTTGCGTCTAGATCCTTTGCATTGAGGGCTATCTGAAAACGGCTGTGGCGCTGAAGTTGCCTGAGAATGTGGAGTTGGTGGCATGTGAAACCCGCATGTGGAGCATTCATTTGTGTGGGATACTCTACCAGGTTCATTCCTAGATAATGCACTCAAAGGGCACTAAGCATAGAGTGTGAAAACTGAGTTTCCTTGAGAGCTGCTTGGAAGCCTGATGGTGTGTGAAGTTAGTGAGCCAAATGGAGTTGTTCTCCCACAAGAACCACTCGGCTGATCCTTCTTGAATATGCCCTTCACCAACATGCAGTGTTTCCTTGATTGAATTAGCTCTCACACCAATATTTGCGTCTAGAGCCTTTGCCTTGAGGCTATCTGAAAACGGCTTTGGCGCTGAAGTTGCCTGAGAATGTGGAGTTGGTGGCATGTGAAACCCGCATGTGGAGCATTCGTTTGTGTGGGATGCTCACCCAGGTTCATTCCTAGATAATGCACTCAAAGGGCACTAAGCATAGAGTGTGAAAACTGAGTTTCCTTGAGAGCTGCTTGGAAGCCTGATGGTGTGTGAAGTTAGTGAGCCAAATGGAGTTGTTCTCCCACAAGAACCACTCGGCTGATCCTTCTTCAATATGCCCTTCACCAACATGCAGTGTTTCCTTGATTGAATTAGCTCTCACACCAATATTTGCGTCTAGAGCCTTTGCATTGAGGGCTATCTGAAAACGGCTGTGGCGCTGAAGTTGCCTGAGAATGTGGAGTTGGTGGCATGTGAAACCCGCATGTGGAGCATTCGTTTGTGTTGGATGCTCACCAAGCTTCATTTCAGTCCTTGGCACTCAAAGGTCACTAAGCATAGAGTGTGAAAACTGAGTTTCCTTGAGCGCTGCTTGGAAGCCTGATGGTGTGTGAAGTTAGTGAGCCAAATGGAGTTGTTCTCCCACAAGAACCACTCGGCTGATCCTTCCTCAATATGCCCTTCACCAACATGCAGTGTTTCCTTGATTGAATTAGCTCTCACACCAATATTTGCGTCTAGAGCCTTTGCATTGAGGGCTATCTGAAAACGGCTGTGGCGCTGAAGTTGCCTGAGAATGTGGAGTTGGTGGCATGTGAAACCCGCATGTGGAGCATTCATTTGTGTGGGATACTCTACCAGGTTCATTCCTAGATAATGCACTCAAAGGGCACTAAGCATAGAGTGTGAAAACTGAGTTTCCTTGAGAGCTGCTTGGAAGCCTGATGGTGTGTGAAGTTAGTGAGCCAAATGGAGTTGTTCTCCCACAAGAACCACTCGGCTGATCCTTCTTCAATATGCCCTTCACCAACATGCAGTGTTTCCTTGATTGAATTAGCTCTCACACCAATATTTGCGTCTAGAGCCTTTGCATTGAGGGCTATCTGAAAACGGCTGTGGCGCTGAAGTTGCCTGAGAATGTGGAGTTGGTGGCATGTGAAACCCGCATGTGGAGCATTCGTTTGTGTGGGATGCTCACCAAGCTTCATTTCAGTCCTTGGCACTCAAAAGTCACTAAGCATAGAGTGTGAAAACTGAGTTTCCTTGATCGCTGCTTGGAAGCCTGATGGTGTGTGAAGTTAGTGAGCCAAATGGAGTTGTTCTCCCACAAGAACCACTCGGCTGATCCTTCTTCAATATGCTCTTCACCAACATGCAGTGTTTCCTTGATTGAATTAGCTCTCACACCAATATTTGCGTCTAGAGCCTTTGCATTGAGGGCTATCTGAAAATGGCTGTGGCGCTGAAGTTGCCTGAGAATGTGGAGTTGGTGGCATGTGAAACCCGCATGTGAGCATTCGTTTGTGTGGGATGCTCACCCAGGTTCATTCCTAGATAATGCATTCAAAGGGCACTAAGCATAGAGTGTGAAAACTGAGTTTCCTGGAGAGATGCTTGGAAGCCTGATGGTGTGTGAAGTTAGTGAGCCAAATGGAGTTGTTCTCCCACAAGAACCACTCGGCTGATCCTTCTTCAATATGCCCTTCACCAACATGCAGTGTTTAATTGATTGAATTAGCTCTCACACCAATATTTGCGTCTAGAGCCTTTGCATTGAGGGCTATCTGAAAACGGCTGTGGCGCTGAAGTTGCCTGAGAATGTGGAGTTGGTGGCATGTGAAACCCGCATGTGGAGCATTCGTTTGTGTGGGATGCTCACCCAGGTTCATTCCTAGATAATGCACTCAAAGGGCACTAAGCATAGAGTGTGAAAACTGAGTTTCCTTGAGAGCTGCTTGGAAGCCTGATGGTGTGTGAAGTTAGTGAGCCAAATGGAGTTGTTCTCCCACAAGAACCACTCGGCTGATCCTTCTTGAATATGCCCTTCACCAACATGCAGTGTTTCCTTGATTGAATTAGCTCTCACACCAATATTTGCGTCTAGAGCGTTTGCATTGAGGGCTATCTGAAAACGGCTGTGGCGCTGAAGTTGCCTGTGAATGTGGAGTTGGTGGCATGTGAAACCCGCATGTGGAGCATTCATTTGTGTGGGATACTCTACCAGGTTCATTCCTAGATAATGCACTCAAAGGGCACTAATCATAGAGTGTGAAAACTGAGTTTCCTTGAGAGCTGCTTGGAAGCCTGATGGTGTGTGAAGTTAGTGAGCCAAATGGAGTTGTTCTCCCACAAGAACCACTCGGCTGATCCTTCTTCAATATGCCCTTCACCAACATGCAGTGTTTCCTTGATTGAATTAGCTCTCACACCAATATTTGCGTCTAGAGCCTTTGCATTGAGGGCTATCTGAAAACGGCTGTGGCGCTGAAGTTGCCTGAGAATGTGGAGTTGGTGGCATGTGAAACCCGCATGTGGAGCATTCGTTTGTGTGGGATGCTCACCAAGCTTCATTTCAGTCCTAGGCACTCAAAGGTCACTAAGCATAGAGTGTGAAAACTGAGTTTCCTTGAGCGCTGCTTGGAAGGCTGATGGTGTGTGAAGTTAGTGAGCCAAATGGAGTTGTTCTCCCACAAGAACCACTCGGCTGATCCTTCTTCAATATGCCCTTCACCAACATGCAGTGTTTCCTTGATTGAATTAGCTCTCACACCAATATTTGCGTCTAGAGCCTTTGCATTGAGGGCTATCTGAAAACGGCTGTGGCGCTGAAGTTGCCTGAGAATGTGGAGTTGGTGGCATGTGAAACCCGCATGTGGAGCATTCATTTGTGTGGGATGCTCACCAAGCTTCATTTCAGTCCTAGGCCCTCAAAGGGCACTAAGCATAGAGTGTGAAAACTGAGTTTCCTTGAAAGCTGCTTGGAAGCCTGATGGTGTGTGAAGTTAGTGAGCCAAATGGAGTTGTTCTCCCACAAGAACCACTCGGTTGATCCTTCTTCAATATGCCCTTCACCAACATGCAGTGTTTCCTTGATTGAATTAGCTCTCACACCAATATTTGCGTCTAGAGCCTTTGCATTGAGGGCTATCTGAAAATGGCTGTGGCGCTGAAGTTGCCTGAGAATGTGGAGTTGCTGGCATGTGAAACCCGCGTGTGGAGCATTCGTTTGTGTGGGATGCTCTACCAGGTTCATTCCTAGATAATGCACTCAAAGGGCACTAATCATAGAGTGTGAAAACTGAAATTTCTTGAGAGCTGCTTGGAAGCCTGATGGTGTGTGAAGTTAGTGAGCCAAATGGAGTTATTCTCCCACAAGAACCACTCAGCTGATCCTTCTTGAATATGCCCTTCACCAACATGCAGTGTTTCCTTGATTGAATTAGCTCTCACACCAATATTTGCGTCTAGAGCCTTTGCATTGAGGGCTATCTGAAAACGGCTGTGGCGCTGAAGTTGCCTGAGAATGTGGAGTTGGTGGCATGTGAAACCCGCATGTGGATCATTCGTTTGTGTGGGATGCTCACCAAGCTTCATTTCAGTCATAGGCCTCAAAGGTCACTAAGCATAGAGTGTGAAAACTGAGTTTCCTTGAGCGCTGCTTGGAAGCCTGATGGTGTGTGAAGTTAGTGAGCGTGAGCCAAATGGAGTTGTTCTCCCACAAGAACCACTCGGCTGATCCTTCTTCAATATGCCCTTCACCAACATGCAGTGTTTCCTTGATTGAATTAGCTCTCACACCAATATTTGCGTCTAGAGCCTTTGCATTGAGGGCTATCTGAAAACGGCTGTGGCGCTGAAGTTGCCTGAGAATGTGGAGTTGGTGGCATGTGAAACCCGCATGTGGGAGCATTCGTTTGTGTTGGATGCTCACCAAGCTTCATTTCAGTCCTTGCACTCAAAGGTCACTAAGCATAGAGTGTGAAAACTGAGTTTCCTTGAGCGCTGCTTGGAAGCCTGATGGTGTGTGAAGTTAGTGAGCCAAATGGAGTTGTTCTCCCACAAGAACCACTCGGCTGATCCTTCCTCAATATGCCCTTCACCAACATGCAGTGTTTCCTTGATTGAATTAGCTCTCACACCAATATTTGCGTCTAGAGCCTTTGCATTGAGGGCTATCTGAAAACGGCTGTGGCGCTGAAGTTGCCTGAGAATGTGGAGTTGGTGGCATGTGAAACCCGCATGTGGAGCATTCATTTGTGTGGGATACTCTACCAGGTTCATTCCTAGATAATGCACTCAAAGGGCACTAAGCATAGAGTGTGAAAACTGAGTTTCCTTGAGAGCTGCTTGGAAGCCTGATGGGTGTGTGAAGTTAGTGAGCCAAATGGAAGTTGTTCTCCCACAAGAACCACTCGGCTGATCCTTCTTCAATATGCCCTTCACCAACATGCAGTGTTTTCCTTGATTGAATTAGCTCTCACACCAATATTTGCGTCTAGAGCCTTTGCATTGAGGGCTATCTGAAAACGGCTGTGGCGCTGAAGTTGCCTGAGAATGTGGAGTTGGTGGCATGTGAAACCCGCATGTGGAGCATTCGTTTGTGTGGGATGCTCACCAAGCTTCATTTCAGTCCTTGGCACTCAAAAGTCACTAAGCATAGAGTGTGAAAACTGAGTTTCCTTGATCGCTGCTTGGAAGCCTGATGGTGTGTGAAGTTAGTGAGCCAAATGGAGGTTGTTCTCCCACAAGAACCACTCGGCTGATCCTTCTTCAATATGCCCTTCACCAACATGCAGTGTTTAATTGATTGAATTAGCTCTCACACCAATATTTGCGTCTAGAGCCTTTGCATTGAGGGCTATCTGAAAACGGCCTGTGGCGCTGAAGTTGCCTGAGAATGTGGAGTTGGTGGCATGTGAAACCCGCATGTGGAGCATTCGTTTGTGTGGGATGCTCACCCAGGTTCATTCCTAGATAATGCACTCAAAGGGCACTAAGCATAGAGTGTGAAAACTGAGTTTCCTCGAGAGCTGCTTGGAAGCCTGACTGGGTGTGTGAAGTTAGTGAGCCAAATGGAGTTGTTCTCCCACAAGAACCACTCGGCTGATCCTTCTTGAATATGCCCTTCACCAACATGCAGTGTTTCCTTGATTGAATTAGCTCTCACACCAATATTTGCGTCTAGAGCGTTTGCATTGAGGGCTATCTGAAAACGCTGCTGTGGCGCTGAAGTTGCCTGAGAATGTGGAGTTGGTGGCATGTGAAACCCGCATGTGGAGCATTCATTTGTGTGGGATACTCTACCAGGTTCATTCCTAGATAATGCACTCAAAAGGGCACTAATCATAGAGTGTGAAAACTGAGTTTCCTTGAGAGCTGCTTGGAAGCCTGATGGTGTGTGAAGTTAGTGAGCCAAATGGAGTTGTTCTCCCACAAGAACCACTCGGCTGATCCTTCTTGAATATGCCCTTCACCAACATGCAGTGTTACCTTGATTGAATTAGCTGTCACACCAATATTTGCGTCTAGAGCCTTTGCATTGAGGGCTATCTGAAAACGGCTGTGGCGCTGAAGTTGCCTGAGAATGTGGAGTTGGTGGCATGTGAAACCCGCATGTGGAGCATTCGTTTGTGTGGGATGCTCACCCAGGTTCATTCCTAGATAATGCACTCAAAGGGCACTAAGCATAGAGTGTGAAAACTGAGTTTCCTTGAGAGCTGCTTGGAAGCCTGATGGTGTGTGAAGTTAGTGAGCCAAATGGAGTTGTTCTCCCACAAGAACCACTCGGCTGATCCTTCTTCAATATGCCCTTCACCAACATGCAGTGTTTCCTTGATTGAATTAGCTCTCACACCAATATTTGCGTCTAGAGCCTTTGCATTGAGGGCTATCTGAAAACGGCTGTGGCGCTGAAGTTGCCTGAGAATGTGGAGTTGGTGGCATGTGAAACCCGCATGTGGAGCATTCGTTCTGTGTGGGATGCTCACCAAGCTTCATTTCAGTCCTAGGCCCTCAAAGGGCACTAAGCATAGAGTGTGAAAACTGAGTTTCCTTGAAAGCTGCTTGGAAGCCTGATGGTGTGTGAAGTTAGTGAGCCAAATGGAGTTGTTCTCCCACAAGAACCACTCGGTTGATCCTTCTTCAATATGCCCTTCACCAACATGCAGTGTTTCCTTGATTGAATTAGCTCTCACACCAATATTTGCGTCTAGAGCCTTTGCATTGAGGGCTATCTGAAAATGGCTGGTGGCGCTGAAGTTGCCTGAGAATGTGGAGTTGCTGGCATGTGAAACCCGCGTGTGGAGCATTCGTTTGTGTGGGATGCTCTACCAGGTTCATTCCTAGATAATGCACTCAAAGGGCACTAATCATAGAGTGTGAAAACTGAAATTTCTTGAGAGCTGCTTGGAAGCCTGATGGTGTGTGAAGTTAGTGAGCCAAATGGAGTTATTCTCCCACAAGAACCACTCAGCTGATCCTTCTTGAATATGCCCTTCACCAACATGCAGTGTTTCCTTGATTGAATTAGCTCTCACACCAATATTTGCGTCTAGAGCCTTTGCATTGAGGGCTATCTGAAAACGGCTGTGGCGCTGAAGTTGCCTGAGAATGTGGAGTTGGTGGCATGTGAAACCCGCATGTGGATCATTCGTTTGTGTGGGATGCTCACCAAGCTTCATTTCAGTCATAGGCCCTCAAAGGTCACTAAGCATAGAGTGTGAAAACTGAGTTTCCTTGAGCGCTGCTTGGAAGCCTGATGGTGTGTGAAGTTAGTGAGCCAAATGGAGTTGTTCTCCACAAGAACCACTCGGCTGATCCTTCTTCAATATGCCCTTCACCAACATGCAGTGTTTCCTTGATTGAATTAGCTCTCACACCAATATTTGCGTCTAGAGCCTTTGCCTTGAGGGCTATCTGAAAACGGCTGTGGCGCTTGAAGTTGCCTGAGAATGTGGAGTTGGTGGCATGTGAAACCCGCATGTGGAGCATTCGTTTGTGTGGGATGCTCACCCAGGTTCATTCCTAGATAATGCACTCAAAGGGCACTAAGCATAGAGTGTGAAAACTGAGTTTCCTTGAGAGCTGCTTGGAAGCCTGATGGTGTGTGAAGTTAGTGAGCCAAGTGGAGTTGTTCTCCCACAAGAACCACTCGGCTGATCCTTCTTCAATATGCCCTTCACCACATGCAGTGTTTCCTTGATTGAGTTAGCTCTCACACCAATATTTGCGTCTAGAGGCTATCTGAAAACGGCTGTGGCGCTGAAGTTGCCTGAGAATGTGGAGTTGGTGGCATGTGAAACCCGCATGTGGAGCATTCGTTTGTGTGGGATGCTCACCAAGCTTCATTTCAGTCCTAGGCACTCAAAGGGCACTAAGCATAGAGTGTGAAAACTGAGTTTTCCTTTGAAAGCTGCTTGGAAGCCTGATGGTGTGTGAAGTTAGTGAGCCAAATGGAGTTGTTCTCCCACAAGAACCACTTGGTTGATCCTTCTTCAATATGCCCTTCACCAACATGCAGTGTTTCCTTGATTGAATTAGCTCTCACACCAATATTTGCGTCTAGATCCTTTGCATTGAGGGCTATCTGAAAATGGCTGTGGCGCTGAAGTTGCCTGAGAATGTGGAGTTGGTGGCATGTGAAACCCGCATGTGGAGCATTCATTTGTGTGGGATACTCTAACAGGTTCATTCCTAGATAATGCACTCAAAGGGCACTAAGCATAGAGTGTGAAAACTGAGTTTCCTTGAGAGCTGCTTGGAAGCCTGATGGTGTGTGAAGTTAGTGAGCCAAATGGAGTTGTTCTCTCACAAGAACCACTCGGCTGATCCTTCTTCAATATGCCCTTCACCAACATGCAGTGTTTCCTTGATTGAATTAGCTCTCACACCAATATTTGCGTCTAGAGCCTTTGCATTGAGGGCTATCTGAAAACGGCTGTGGCGCTGAAGTTGCCTGAGAATGTGGAGTTGCTGGCATGTGAAACCCGCATGTGGAGCATTCATTTGTGTGGGATGCTCTACCAGGTTCATTCCTAGATAATGCACTCAAAGGGCACTAAACATAGAGTGTGAAAACTGAAATTTCCTGAGAGCTGCTTGGAAGCCTGATGGTGTGTGAAGTTAGTGAGCCAAATGGAGTTATTCTCCCACAAGAACCACTCGGCTGATCCTTCTTGAATATGCCCTTCACCAACATGCAGTGTTTCCTTGATTGAATTAGCTCTCACACCAATATTTGCGTCTAGAGCCTTTGCATTGAGGGCTATCTGAAAACGGCTGTGGCGCTGAAGTTGCCTGAGAATGTGGAGTTGGTGGCATGTGAAACCCGCATGTGGAGCATTCGTTTGTGTGGGATGCTCACCAAGATTCATTTCAGTCCTAGGCACTCAAAGGGCACTAAGCATAGAGTGTGAAAACTGAGTTTCCTTGAGCGCTGCTTGGAAGCCTGATGGTGTGTGAAGTTAGTGAGCCAAATGGAGTTGTTCTCCCACAAGAACCACTCGCTGATCCTTCTTCAATATGCCCTTCACCAACATGCAGTGTTTCCTTGATTGAATTAGCTCTCACACCAATATTTGCGTCTAGAGCCTTTGCATTGAGGGCTATCTGAAAATGGCTGTGGCGCTGAAGTTGCCTGAGAATGTGGAGTTGGTGGCATGTGAAACCCGCATGTGAGCATTCGTTTGTGTGGGATGCTCACCCAGGTTCATTCCTAGATAATGCATTCAAAGGGCACTAAGCATAGAGTGTGAAAACTGAGCTTCCTGGAGAGATGCTTGGAAGCCTGATGGTGTGTGAAGTTAGTGAGCCAAATGGAGTTGTTCTCCCACAAGAACCACTCGGCTGATCCTTCTTCAATATGCCCTTCACCAACATGCAGTGTTTAATTGATTGAATTAGCTCTCACACCAATATTTGCGTCTAGAGCCTTTGCATTGAGGGCTATCTGAAAACGGCTGTGGCGCTGAAGTTGCCTGAGAATGTGGAGTTGGTGGCATGTGAAACCCGCATGTGGAGCATTCGTTTGTGTGGGATGCTCACCCAGGTTCATTCCTAGATAATGCACTCAAAGGGCACTAAGCATAGAGTGTGAAAACTGAGTTTCCTTGAGAGCTGCTTGGAAGCCTGATGGTGTGTGAAGTTAGTGAGCCAAATGGAGTTGTTCTCCCACAAGAACCACTCGGCTGATCCTTCTTGAATATGCCCTTCACCAACATGCAGTGTTTCCTTGATTGAATTAGCTCTCACACCAATATTTGCGTCTAGAGCGTTTGCATTGAGGGCTATCTGAAAACGGCTGTGGCGCTGAAGTTGCCTGAGAATGTGGAGTTGGTGGCATGTGAAAACCCGCATGTGGAGCATTCATTTGTGTGGGATACTCTACCAGGTTCATTCCTAGATAATGCACTCAAAGGGCACTAATCATAGAGTGTGAAAACTGAGTTTCCTTGAGAGCTGCTTGGAAGCCTGATGGTGTGTGAAGTTAGTGAGCCAAATGGAGTTGTTCTCCCACAAGAACCACTCGGCTGATCCTTCTTGAATATGCCCTTCACCAACATGCAGTGTTTCCTTGATTGAATTAGCTGTCACACCAATATTTGCGTCTAGAGCCTTTGCATTGAGGGCTATCTGAAAACGGCTGTGGCGCTGAAGTTGCCTGAGAATGTGGAGTTGGTGGCATGTGAAACCCGCATGTGGAGCATTCGTTTGTGTGGGATGCTCACCCCAGGTTCATTCCTAGATAATGCACTCAAAGGGCACTAAGCATAGAGTGTGAAAACTGAGTTTCCTTGAGAGCTGCTTGGAAGCCTGATGGTGTGTGAAGTTAGTGAGCCAAATGGAGTTGTTCTCCCACAAGAACCACTCGGCTGATCCTTCTTCAATATGCCCTTCACCAACATGCAGTGTTTCCTTGATTGAATTAGCTCTCACACCAATATTTGCGTCTAGAGCCTTTGCATTGAGGGCTATCTGAAAACGTCTGTGGCGCTGAAGTTGCCTGAGAATGTGGAGTTGGTGGCATGTGAAACCCGCATGTGGAGCATTCGTTTGTGTGGGATGCTCACCAAGCTTCATTTCAGTCCTAGGCACTCAAAGGGCACTAAGCATAGAGTGTGAAAACTGAGTTTCCTTGAAAGCTGCTTGGAAGCCTGATGGTGTGTGAAGTTAGTGAGCCAAATGGAGTTGTTCTCCCACAAGAACCACTCGGTTGATCCTTCTTCAATATGCCCTTCACCAACATGCAGTGTTTCCTTGATTGAATTAGCTCTCACACCAATATTTGCGTCTAGAGCCTTTGCATTGAGGGCTATCTGAAAATGGCTGTGGCGCTGAAGTTGCCTGAGAATGTGGAGTTGCTGGCATGTGAAACCCGCGTGTGGAGCATTCGTTTGTGTGGGATGCTCTACCAGGTTCATTCCTAGATAATGCACTCAAAGGGCACTAATCATAGAGTGTGAAAACTGAAATTTCTTGAGAGCTGCTTGGAAGCCTGATGGTGTGTGAAGTTAGTGAGCCAAATGGAGTTATTCTCCCACAAGAACCACTCAGCTGATCCTTCTTGAATATGCCCTTCACCAACATGCAGTGTTTCCTTGATTGAATTAGCTCTCACACCAATATTTGCGTCTAGAGCCTTTGCATTGAGGGCTATCTGAAAACGGCTGTGGCGCTGAAGTTGCCTGAGAATGTGGAGTTGGTGGCATGTGAAACCCGCATGTGGATCATTCGTTTGTGTGGGATGCTCACCAAGCTTCATTTCAGTCATAGGCCCTCAAAGGTCACTAAGCATAGAGTGTGAAAACTGAGTTTCCTTGAGCGCTGCTTGGAAGCCTGATGGTGTGTGAAGTTAGTGAGCCAAATGGAGTTGTTCTCCCACAAGAACCACTCGGCTGATCCTTCTTCAATATGCCCTTCACCAACATGCAGTGTTTCCTTGATTGAATTAGCTCTCACACCAATATTTGCGTCTAGAGCCTTTGCCTTGAGGGCTATCTGAAAACGGCTGTGGCGCTGAAGTTGCCTGAGAATGTGGAGTTGGTGGCATGTGAAACCCGCATGTGGAGCATTCGTTTGTGTGGGATGCTCACCCAGGTTCATTCCTAGATAATGCACTCAAAGGGCACTAAGCATAGAGTGTGAAAACTGAGTTTCCTTGAGAGCTGCTTGGAAGCCTGATGGTGTGTGAAGTTAGTGAGCCAAGTGGAGTTGTTCTCCCACAAGAACCACTCGGCTGATCCTTCTTCAATATGCCCTTCACCAACATGCAGTGTTTCCTTGATTGAGTTAGCTCTCACACCAATATTTGCGTCTAGAGCCTTTGCATTGAGGGCTATCTGAAAACGGCTGTGGCGCTGAAGTTGCCTGAGAATGTGGAGTTGGTGGCATGTGAAACCCGCATGTGGAGCATTCGTTTGTGTGCAATGCTCACCAAGCTTCATTTCAGTCCTAGGCACTCAAAGGGCACTAAGCATAGAGTGTGAAAACTGAGTTTCCTTGAAAGCTGCTTGGAAGCCTGATGGTGTGTGAAGTTAGTGAGCCAAATGGAGTTGTTCTCCCACAAGAACCACTTGGTTGATCCTTCTTCAATATGCCCTTCACCAACATGCAGTGTTTCCTTGATTGAATTAGCTCTCACACCAATATTTGCGTCTAGATCCTTTGCATTGAGGGCTATCTGAAAATGGCTGTGGCGCTGAAGTTGCCTGAGAATGTGGAGTTGGTGGCATGTGAAACCCGCATGTGGAGCATTCATTTGTGTGGGATACTCTAACAGGTTCATTCCTAGATAATGCACTCAAAGGGCACTAAGCATAGAGTGTGAAAACTGAGTTTCCTTGAGAGCTGCTTGGAAGCCTGATGGTGTGTGAAGTTAGTGAGCCAAATGGAGTTGTTCTCTCACAAGAACCACTCGGCTGATCCTTCTTCAATATGCCCTTCACCAACATGCAGTGTTTCCTTGATTGAATTAGCTCTCACACCAATATTTGCGTCTAGAGCCTTTGCATTGAGGGCTATCTGAAAACGGCTGTGGCGCTGAAGTTGCCTGAGAATGTGGAGTTGCTGGCATGTGAAACCCGCATGTGGAGCATTCATTTGTGTGGGATGCTCTACCAGGTTCATTCCTAGATAATGCACTCAAAGGGCACTAAACATAGAGTGTGAAAACTGAAATTTCCTGAGAGCTGCTTGGAAGCCTGATGGTGTGTGAAGTTAGTGAGCCAAATGGAGTTATTCTCCCACAAGAACCACTCGGCTGATCCTTCTTGAATATGCCCTTCACCAACATGCAGTGTTTCCTTGATTGAATTAGCTCTCACACCAATATTTGCGTCTAGAGCCTTTGCATTGAGGGCTATCTGAAAACGGCTGTGGCGCTGAAGTTGCCTGAGAATGTGGAGTTGGTGGCATGTGAAACCCGCATGTGGAGCATTCGTTTGTGTGGGATGCTCACCAAGATTCATTTCAGTCCTAGGCACTCAAAGGTCACTAAGCATAGAGTGTGAAAACTGAGTTTCCTTGAGCGCTGCTTGGAAGCCTGATGGTGTGTGAAGTTAGTGAGCCAAATGGAGTTGTTCTCCCACAAGAACCACTCGGCTGATCCTTCTTCAATATGCCCTTCACCAACATGCAGTGTTTCCTTGATTGAATTAGCTCTCACACCAATATTTGCGTCTAGAGCCTTTGCATTGAGGGCTATCTGAAAACGGCTGTGGCGCTGAAGTTGCCTGTGAATGTGGAGTTGGTGGCATGTGAAACCCGCATGTGGAGCATTCGTTTGTGTGGGATGCTCACCAAGCTTCATTTCAGTCCTAGGCACTCAAAGGTCACTAAGCATAGAGTGTGAAAACTA
>NW_026701756.1:0-54886 GCF_030435755.1 Ochotona princeps
CTCTAGACGCAAATATTGGTAGTGAGTGCTAATTCAATCAAGGAAACACTGCATGTTGGTGAAGGGCATATTGAAGAAGGATCAGCCGAGTGGTTCTTGTGGGAGAACAACTCCATTTGGCTCACTAACTTCACACACCATCAGGCTTCCAAGCAGCTCTCAAGGAAACTCAGTTTTCACACTCTATCCTTAGTGCCCTTTGAGTGCATTATCTAGGAATGAACCTGGTAGAGCATCCCACACAAACGAATGCTCCACATGCGGGTTTCACATGCCACCAACTCCACATTCACAGGCAACTTCAGCGACACAGCCGTTTTCAGATAGCCCTCAATGCAAAGGCTCTAGACGCAAATATTGGTGTGAGAGCTAATTCCATCAAGGAAACACTGCATGTTGGTGAAGGGCATATTGAAGAAGGATCAGCCGAGTGGTTCTTGTGGGAGAACAACTCCATTTGGCTCACTAACTTCACACACCATCAGGCTTCCAAGCAGCTCTCAAGGAAACTCAGTTTTCACACTCTATGCTTAGTGTCCTTTGAGTGCCTAGGACTGAAATGAAGCTTGGTGAGCATCCCACACAAACGAATGCTCCACATGCGGGTTTCACATGCCACCAACTCCACATTCACAGGCAACTTCAGCGCCACAGCCGTTTTCAGATAGCCCTCAATGCAAAGGCTCTAGACGCAAATATTGGTGTGAGAGCTAATTCAATCAAGGAAACACTGCATGTTGGTGAAGGGCATATTGAAGAAGGATCAGCCGAGTGGTTCTTGTGGGAGAACAACTCCATTTGGCTCACTAACTTCACACACCATCAGGTTTCCAAGCAGCTCTCAAGAAAACTCAGTTTTCACACTCTATGCTTAGTGCCCTTTGAGTGCATTATCTAGGAATGAACCTGGTAGAGCATCACACACAAACGAATGCTCCACATGCGGGTTTCACATGCCACCAACTCCACATTCACAGGCAACTTCAGCGCCACAGCCGTTTTCAGATAGCCCTCAATGCAAAGGCTCTAGACGCAAATATTGGTGTGAGAGCTAATTCAATCAAGGAAACACTGCATGTTGGTGAAGGGCATATTGAAGAAGGATCAGCCGAGTGGCTCTTGTGGGAGAACAACTCCATTTGGCTCACTAACTTCACACACCATCAGGCTTCCAAGCAGCTCTCAAGGAAACTCAGTTTTCACATTCAATGCTTAGTGCCCTTTGAGTGCATTATCTAGGAATGAACCTGGTAGAGCATCCCACACAAACGAACACTCCACATGCGTGTTTCACATGCCACCAACTCCACATTCACAGGCAACTTCAGCGCCACAGCCGTTTTCAGATAGCCCTCAATGCAAAGGCTCTAGACGCAAATATTGGTGTGAGAGCTAATTCAATCAAGGAAGTACTGCATGTTGGTGAAGGGCATATTGAAGAAGGATCAGCCGAGTGGTTCTTGTGGGAGAACAACTCCATTTGGCTCACTAACTTCGCACACCATCAGGTTTCCAAGCAGCTCTCAAGAAAACTCAGTTTTCACACTCTATGCTTAGGGCCCTTTTAGTGCATTATCTAGGAATGAACCTGGTAGAGCATCCCACACAAACGAATGCTCCACATGCGGGTTTCACATGCCACCAACTCCACATTCTCAGGCAACTTCAGCGCCACAGCCGTTTTCAGATAGCCCTCAATGCAAAGGCTCTAGACGCAAATATTGGTGTGAGAGCTAATTCAATCAAGGAAACACTGCATGTTGGCGAAGGGCATATTGAAGAAGGATCAGCCGAGTGGTTCTTGTGGGAGAACAACTCCATTTGGCTCACTAACTTCACACACCATCAGGCTTCCAAGCAGCTCTCAAGGAAACTCAGTTTTCACACTCTATGCTTAGTGTCCTTTGAGTGCCTAGGACTGAAATGAAGCTTGGTGAGCATCCCACACAAACGAATGCTCCACATGCGGGTTTCACATGCCACCAACTCCACATTCTCAGGCAACTTCAGCGCCACAGCCGTTTTCAGATAGCCCTCAATGCAAAGGCTCTAGACGCAAATATTGGTGTGAGAGCTAATTCAATCAAGGAAACACTGCATGTTGGTGAAGGGCATATTGAAGAAGGATCAGCCGAGTGGTTCTTGTGGGAGAACAACTCCATTTGGCTCACTAACTTCACACACCATCAGGTTTCCAAGCAGCTCTCAAGAAAACTCAGTTTTCACACTCTATGCTTAGTGCCCTTTGAGTGCATTATCTAGGAATGAACCTGGTAGAGCATCACACACAAACGAATGCTCCACATGCGGGTTTCACATGCCACCAACTCCACATTCACAGGCAACTTCAGCGCCACAGCCGTTTTCAGATAGCCCTCAATGCAAAGGCTCTAGACGCAAATATTGGTGTGAGAGCTAATTCAATCAAGGAAACACTGCATGTTGGTGAAGGGCATATTGAAGAAGGATCAGCCGAGTGGCTCTTGTGGGAGAACAACTCCATTTGGCTCACTAACTTCACACACCATCAGGCTTCCAAGCAGCTCTCAAGGAAACTCAGTTTTCACACTCTATGCTTAGTGCCCTTTGAGTGCATTATCTAGGAATGAACCTGGTAGAGCATCCCACACAAACGAACACTCCACATGCGTGTTTCACATGCCACCAACTCCACATTCACAGGCAACTTCAGCGCCACAGCCGTTTTCAGATAGCCCTCAATGCAAAGGCTCTAGACGCAAATATTGGTGTGAGAGCTAATTCAATCAAGGAAACACTGCATGTTGGTGAAGGGCATATTGAAGAAGGATCAGCCGAGTGGTTCTTGTGGGAGAACAACTCCATTTGGCTCACTAACTTCACACACCATCAGGCTTCCAAGCAGCTCTCAAGGAAACTCAGTTTTCACACTCTATGCTTAGTGTCCTTTGAGTGCCTAGGACTGAAATGAAGCTTGGTGAGCATCCCACACAAACGAATGCTCCACATGCGGGTTTCACATGCCACCAACTCCACATTCACAGGCAACTTCAGCGCCACAGCCGTTTTCAGATAGCCCTCAATGCAAAGGCTCTAGACGCAAATATTGGTGTGAGAGCTAATTCAATCAAGGAAACACTGCATGTTGGTGAAGGGCATATTGAAGAAGGATCAGCCGAGTGGTTCTTGTGGGAGAACAACTCCATTTGTCTCACTAACTTCGCACACCATCAGGTTTCCAAGCAGCTCTCAAGAAAACTCAGTTTTCACACTCTATGCTTAGTGCCCTTTGAGTGCATTATCTAGGAATGAACCTGGTAGAGCATCCCACACAAACGAATGCTCCACATGCGGGTTTCACATGCCAGCAACTCCACATTCACAGGCAACTTCAGCGCCACAGCCGTTTCAGATAGCCCTCAATGCAAAGGCTCTAGACGCAAATATTGGTGTGAGAGCTAATTCAATCAAGGAAACACTGCATGTTGGTGAAGGGCATATTGAAGAAGGATCAGCCGAGTGGTTCTTGTGGGAGAACAACTCCATTTGGCTCACTAACTTCACACACCATCAGGCTTCCAAGCAGCTCTCAAGGAAACTCAGTTTTCACACTCTATGCTTAGTGCCCTTTGAGTGCCTAGGACTGAAACGAAGCTTGGTGAGCATCCCACACAAACGAATGCTCCACATGCGGGTTTCACATGCCACCAACTCCAATTTCACAGGCAACTTCAGCGCCACAGCCGTTTTCAGATAGCCCTCAATGCAAAGGCTCTAGACGCAAATATTGGTGTGAGAGCTAATTCAATCAAGGAAACACTGCATGTTGGTGAAGGGCATATTGAAGAAGGATCAGCCGAGTGGTTCTTGTGGGAGAACAACTCCATTTGGCTCACTAACTTCACACACCATCAGGCTTCCAAGCAGCTCTCAAGGAAACTCAGTTTTCACACTCTATGCTTAGTGCCCTTTGAGTGCATTATCTAGGAATGAACCTGGTAGAGCATCCCACACAAACGAACACTCCACATGCGTGTTTCACATGCCACCAACTCCACATTCACAGGCAACTTCAGCGCCACAGCCGTTTTCAGATAGCCCTCAATGCAAAGGCTCTAGACGCAAATATTGGTGTGAGAGCTAATTCAATCAAGGAAACACTGCATGTTGGTGAAGGGCATATTGAAGAAGGATCAGCCGAGTGGTTCTTGTGGGAGAACAACTCCATTTGGCTCACTAACTTCACACACCATCAGGCTTCCAAGCAGCTCTCAAGGAAACTCAGTTTTCACACTCTATGCTTAGTGTCCTTTGAGTGCCTAGGACTGAAATGAAGCTTGGTGAGCATCCCACGCAAACGAATGCTCCACATGCGGGTTTCACATGCCACCAACTCCACATTCACAGGCAACTTCAGCGCCACAGCCGTTTTCAGATAGCCCTCAATGCAAAGGCTCTAGACGCAAATATTGGTGTGAGAGTTAATTCAATCATGGAAACACTGCATGTTGGTGAAGGGCATATTGAAGAAGGATCAGCCGAGTGGTTCTTGTGGGAGAACAACTCCATTTGGCTCACTAACTTCGCACACCATCAGGTTTCCAAGCAGCTCTCAAGAAAACTCAGTTTTCACACTCTATGCTTAGGGCCCTTTTAGTGCATTATCTAGGAATGAACCTGGTAGAGCATCCCACACAAACGAATGCTCCACATGCGGGTTTCACATGCCACCAACTCCACATTCACAGGCAACTTCAGCGCCACAGCCGTTTTCAGATAGCCCTCAATGCAAAGGCTCTAGACGCAAATATTGGTGTGAGAGCTAATTCAATCAAGGAAACACTGCATGTTGGTGAAGGGCATATTGAAGAAGGATCAGCCGAGTGGTTCTTGTGGGAGAACAACTCCATTTGGCTCACTAACTTCACACACCATCAGGCTTCCAAGCAGCTCTCAAGGAAACTCAGTTTTCACACTCTATGCTTAGTGTCCTTTGAGTGCCTAGGACTGAAATGAAGCTTGGTGAGCATCCCACACAAACGAATGCTCCACATGCGGGTTTCACATGCCACCAACTCCACATTCACAGGCAACTTCAGCGCCACAGCCGTTTTCAGATAGCCCTCAATGCAAAGGCTCTAGACGCAAATATTCGTGTGAGAGCTAATTCAATCAAGGAAACACTGCATGTTGGTGAAGGGCATATTGAAGAAGGATCAGCCGAGTGGTTCTTGTGGGAGAACAACTCCATTTGGCTCACTAACTTCACACACCATCAGGCTTCCAAGCAGCTCTCAAGGAAACTCAGTTTTCACACTCTATGCTTAGTGCCCTTTGAGTGCATTATCTAGGAATGAACCTGGTAGAGCATCCCACACAAACGAACACTCCACATGCGTGTTTCACATGCCACCAACTCCACATTCACAGGCAACTTCAGCGCCACAGCCGTTTTCAGATAGCCCTCAATGCAAAGGCTCTAGACTCAAATATTGGTGTGAGAGCTAATTCAATCAAGGAAACACTGCATGTTGGTGAAGGGCATATTGAAGAAGGATCAGCCGAGTGGTTCTTGTGGGAGAACAACTCCATTTGGCTCACTAACTTCACACACCATCAGGCTTCCAAGCAGCTCTCAAGGAAACTCAGTTTTCACACTCTATGCTTAGTGTCCTTTGAGTGCCTAGGACTGAAATGAAGCTTGGTGAGCATCCCACACAAACGAATGCTCCACATGCGGGTTTCACATGCCACCAACTCCACATTCACAGGCAACTTCAGCGCCACAGCCGTTTTCAGATAGCCCTCAATGCAAAGGCTCTAGACGCAAATATTGGTGTGAGAGTTAATTCAATCATGGAAACACTGCATGTTGGTGAAGGGCATATTGAAGAAGGATCAGCCGAGTGGTTCTTGTGGGAGAACAACTCCATTTGGCTCACTAACTTCGCACACCATCAGGTTTCCAAGCAGCTCTCAAGAAAACTCAGTTTTCACACTCTATGCTTAGGGCCCTTTGAGTGCATTATCTAGGAATGAACCTGTTAGAGCATCCCACACAAACGAATGCTCCACATGCGGGTTTCACATGCCACCAACTCCACATTCTCAGGCAACTTCAGCGCCACAGCCGTTTTCAGATAGCCCTCAATGCAAAGGCTCTAGACGCAAATATTGGTGTGAGAGCTAATTCAATCAAGGAAACACTGCATGTTGGTGAAGGGCATATTGAAGAAGGATCAGCCGAGTGGTTCTTGTGGGAGAACAACTCCATTTGGCTCACTAACTTCACACACCATCAGGCTTCCAAGCAGCTCTCAAGGAAACTCAGTTTTCACACTCTATGCTTAGTGCCCTTTGAGTGCCTAGGACTGAAATTAAGCTTGGTGAGCATCCCACACAAACGAATGCTCCACATGCGGGTTTCACATGCCACCAACTCCACATTCACAGGCAACTTCAGCGCCACAGCCATTTTCAGATAGCCCTCAATGCAAAGGCTCTAGACGCAAATATTGGTGTGAGAGCTAATTGAATCAAGGAAACACTGCATGTTGGTGAAGGGCATATTGAAGAAGGATCAGCCGAGTGGTTCTTGTGGGAGAACAACTCCATTTGGCTCACTAACTTCACACACCATCAGGCTTCCAAGCAGCTCTCAAGGAAACTCAGTTTTCACACTCTATGCTTAGTGCCCTTTGAGTGCATTATCTAGGAATGAACCTGGTAGAGCATCCCACACAAACGAACACTCCACATGCGGGTTTCACATGCCACCAACTCCACATTCACAGGCAACTTCAGCGCCACAGCCGTTTTCAGATAGCCCTCAATGCAAAGGCTCTAGACTCAAATATTGGTGTGAGAGCTAATTCAATCAAGGAAACACTGCATGTTGGTGAAGGGCATATTGAAGAAGGATCAGCCGAGTGGTTCTTGTGGGAGAACAACTCCATTTGGCTCACTAACTTCACACACCATCAGGCTTCCAAGCAGCTCTCAAGGAAACTCAGTTTTCACACTCTATGCTTAGTGTCCTTTGAGTGCCTAGGACTGAAATGAAGCTTGGTGAGCATCCCACACAAACGAATGCTCCACATGCGGGTTTCACATGCCACCAACTCCACATTCACAGGCAACTTCAGCGCCACAGCCGTTTTCAGATAGCCCTCAATGCAAAGGCTCTAGACGCAAATATTGGTGTGAGAGTTAATTCAATCAAGGAAACACTGCATGTTGGTGAAGGGCATATTGAAGAAGGATCAGCCGAGTGGTTCTTGTGGGAGAACAACTCCATTTGGCTCACTAACTTCGCACACCATCAGGTTTCCAAGCAGCTCTCAAGAAAACTCAGTTTTCACACTCTATGCTTAGGGCCCTTTTAGTGCATTATCTAGGAATGAACCTGGTAGAGCATCCCACACAAACGAATGCTCCACATGCGGGTTTCACATGCCACCAACTCCACATTCACAGGCAACTTCAGCGCCACAGCCGTTTTCAGATAGCCCTCAATGCAAAGGCTCTAGACGCAAATATTGGTGTGAGAGCTAATTCAATCAAGGAAACACTGCATGTTGGTGAAGGGCATATTGAAGAAGGATCAGCCGAGTGGTTCTTCTGGGAGAACAACTCCATTTGGCTCACTAACTTCACACACCATCAGGCTTCCAAGCAGCTCTCAAGGAAACTCAGTTTTCACACTCTATGCTTAATGTCCTTTGAGTGCCTAGGACTGAAATGAAGCTTGGTGAGCATCCCACACAAACGAATGCTCCACATGCGGGTTTCACATGCCACCAACTCCACATTCACAGGCAACTTCAGCGCCACAGCCGTTTTCAGATAGCCCTCAATGCAAAGGCTCTAGACGCAAATATTGGTGTGAGAGCTAATTCAATCAAGGAAACACTGCATGTTGGTGAAGGGCATATTGAAGAAGGATCAGCCGAGTGGTTCTTGTGGGAGAACAACTCCATTTGGCTCACTAACTTCACACACCATCAGGCTTCCAAGCAGCTCTCAAGGAAACTCAGTTTTCACACTCTATGCTTAGTGCCCTTTTAGTGCATTATCTAGGAATGAACCTGGTAGAGCATCCCACACAAACGAACACTCCACATGCGTGTTTCACATGCCACCAACTCCACATTCACAGGCAACTTCAGCGCCACAGCCGTTTTCAGATAGCCCTCAATGCAAAGGCTCTAGACTCAAATATTGGTGTGAGAGCTAATTCAATCAAGGAAACAGTGCATGTTGGTGAAGGGCATATTGAAGAAGGATCAGCCGAGTGGTTCTTGTGGGAGAACAACTCCATTTGGCTCACTAACTTCACACACCATCAGGCTTCCAAGCAGCTCTCAAGGAAACTCAGTTTTCACACTCTATGCTTAGTGTCCTTTGAGTGCCTAGGACTGAAATGAAGCTTGGTGAGCATCCCACACAAACGAATGCTCCACATGCGGGTTTCACATGCCACCAACTCCACATTCACAGGCAACTTCAGCGCCACAGCCGTTTTCAGATAGCCCTCAATGCAAAGGCTCTAGACGCAAATATTGGTGTGAGAGTTAATTCAATCATGGAAACACTGCATGTTGGTGAAGGGCATATTGAAGAAGGATCAGCCGAGTGGTTCTTGTGGGAGAACAACTCCATTTGGCTCACTAACTTCGCACACCATCAGGTTTCCAAGCAGCTCTCAAGAAAACTCAGTTTTCACACTCTATGCTTAGGGCCCTTTTAGTGCATTATCTAGGAATGAACCTGGTAGAGCATCCCACACAAACGAATGCTCCACATGCGGGTTTCACATGCCACCAACTCCACATTCTCAGGCAACTTCAGCGCCACAGCCGTTTTCAGATAGCCCTCAATGCAAAGGCTCTAGACGCAAATATTGGTGTGAGAGCTAATTCAATCAAGGAAACACTGCATGTTGGTGAAGGGCATATTGAAGAAGGATCAGCCGAGTGGTTCTTGTGGGAGAACAACTCCATTTGGCTCCCTAACTTCACACACCATCAGGCTTCCAAGCAGCTCTCAAGGAAACTCAGTTTTCACAAACTCTATGCTTAGTGCCCCTGAGTGCCTAGGACTGAAATTAAGCTTGGTGAGCATCCCACACAAACGAATACTCCACATGCGGGTTTCACATGCCACCAACTCCACATTCACAGGCAACTTCAGCGACACAGCCGTTTTCAGATAGCCCTCATTGCAAAGGCTCTAGACGCAAATATTGGTGTGAGAGCTAATTCAATCAAGGAGACACTGCATGTTGGTGAAGGGCATATTGAAGAAGGATCAGCCGAGTGGTTCTTGTGGGAGAACAACTCCATTTGGCTCACTAACTTCACACACCATCAGGCTTCCAAGCAGCTCTCAAGGAAACTCAGTTTTCACACTCTATGCTTAGTGCCCTTTGAGTGCATTATCTAGGAATGAACCTGGTAGAGCATCCCACACAAACGAACACTCCACATGCGTGTTTCACATGCCACCAACTCCACATTCACAGGCAACTTCAGCGCCACAGCCGTTTTCAGATAGCCCTCAATGCAAAGGCTCTAGACTCAAATATTCGTGTGAGAGCTAATTCAATCAAGGAAACACTGCATGTTGGTGAAGGGCATATTGAAGAAGGATCAGCCGAGTGGTTCTTGTGGGAGAACAACTCCATTTGGCTCACTAACTTCACACACCATCAGGCTTCCAAGCAGCTCTCAAGGAAACTCAGTTTTCACACTCTATGCTTAGTGTCCTTTGAGTGCCTAGGACTGAAATGAAGCTTGGTGAGCATCCCACACAAACGAATGCTCCACATGCGGGTTTCACATGCCACCAACTCCACATTCACAGGCAACTTCAGCGCCACAGCCGTTTTCAGATAGCCCTCAATGCAAAGGCTCTAGACGCAAATATTGGTGTGAGAGTTAATTCAATCATGGAAACACTGCATGTTGGTGAAGGGCATATTGAAGAAGGATCAGCCGAGTGGTTCTTGTGGGAGAACAACTCCATTTGGCTCACTAACTTCACACACCATCAGGCTTCCAAGCAGCTCTCAAGAAAACTCAGTTTTCACACTCTATGCTTAGGACCCTTTTAGTGCATTATCTAGGAATGAACCTGGTAGAGCATCCCACACAAACGAATGCTCCACATGCGGGTTTCACATGCCACCAACTCCACATTCTCAGGCAACTTCAGCGCCACAGCCGTTTTCAGATAGCCCTCAATGCAAAGGCTCTAGACGCAAATATTGGTGTGAGAGCTAATTCAATCAAGGAAACACTGCATGTTGGTGAAGGGCATATTGAAGAAGGATCAGCCGAGTGGTTCTTGTGGGAGAACAACTCCATTTGGCTCACTAACTTCACACACCATCAGGCTTCCAAGCAGCTCTCAAGGAAACTCAGTTTTCACACTCTATGCTTAGTGCCCTTTGAGTGCATTATCTAGGAATGAACCTGGTAGAGCATCCCACACAAACGAATGCTCCACATGCGGGTTTCACATGCCACCAACTCCACATTCACAGGCAACTTCAGCGCCACAGCCGTTTTCAGATAGCCCTCAATGCAAAGCCTCTAGACACAAATATTGGTGTGAGAACTAATTCAATCAAGGAAACACTGCATGTTGGTGAAGGGCATATTGAAGAAGGATCAGCCGAGTGGTTCTTGTGGGAGAACAACTCCATTTGGCTCACTAACTTCACACACCATCAGGCTTCCAAGCAGCTCTCAAGGAAACTCAGTTTTCACACTCTATGCTTAGTGCCCTTTGAGTGCATTATCTAGGAATGAACCTGGTAGAGCATCCACACAAACGAACACTCCACATGCGTGTTTCACATGCCACCAACTCCACATTCACAGGCAACTTCAGCGCCACAGCCGTTTTCAGATAGCCCTCAATGCAAAGGCTCTAGACGCAAATATTGGTGTGAGAGCTAATTCAATCAAGGAAACACTGCATGTTGGTGAAGGGCATATTGAAGAAGGATCAGCCGAGTGGTTCTTGTGGGAGAACAACTCCATTTGGCTCACTAACTTCACACACCATCAGGCTTCCAAGCAGCTCTCAAGGAAACTCAGTTTTCACACTCTATGCTTAGTGTCCTTTGAGTGCCTAGGACTGAAATGAAGCTTGGTGAGCATCCCACACAAAGTAATGCTCCACATGCGGGTTTCACATGCCACCAACTCCACATTCACAGGCAACTTCAGCGCCACAGCCGTTTTCTGATAGCCCTCAATGCAAAGGCTCTAGACGCAAATATTGGTGTGAGAGTTAATTCAATCATGGAAACACTGCATGTTGGTGAAGGGCATATTGAAGAAGGATCAGCCGAGTGGTTCTTGTGGGAGAACAACTCCATTTGGCTCACTAACTTCACACACCATCAGGTTTCCAAGCAGCTCTCAAGAAAACTCAGTTTTCACACTCTATGCTTAGGGCCCTTTTAGTGCATTATCTAGGAATGAACCTGGTAGAGCATCCCACACAAACGAATGCTCCACATGCGGGTTTCACATGCCACCAACTCCACATTCTCAGGCAACTTCAGCGCCACAGCCGTTTTCAGATAGCCCTCAATGCAAAGGCTCTAGACGCAAATATTGGTGTGAGAGCTAAATCAATCAAGGAAACACTGCATGTTGGTGAAGGGCATATTGAAGAAGGATCAGCCGAGTGGTTCTTGTGGGAGAACAACTCCATTTGGCTCACTAACTTCACACACCATCAGGCTTCCAAGCAGCTCTCAAGGAAACTCAGTTTTCACACTCTATGCTTAGTGCCCTTTGAGTGCATTATCTAGGAATGAACCTGGTAGAGCATCCCACACAAACGAATGCTCCACATGCGGGTTTCACATGCCACCAACTCCACATTCAC
The DNA here is from genome assembly GCF_030435755.1 of Ochotona princeps. Classification (NCBI taxonomy): domain Eukaryota; kingdom Metazoa; phylum Chordata; class Mammalia; order Lagomorpha; family Ochotonidae; genus Ochotona; species Ochotona princeps. The sequence continues at coordinate 11,887 of NW_026701756.1, forward strand.
AGGCAACTTCAGCGCCACAGCCGTTTTCAGATAGCCCTCAATGCAAAGCCTCTAGACACAAATATTGGTGTGAGAACTAATTCAATCAAGGAAACACTGCATGTTGGTGAAGGGCATATTGAAGAAGGATCAGCCGAGTGGTTCTTGTGGGAGAACAACTCCATTTGGCTCACTAACTTCACACACCATCAGGCTTCCAAGCAGCTCTCAAGGAAACTCAGTTTTCAAACTCTATGCTTAGTGCCCCTGAGTGCCTAGGACTGAAATTAAGCTTGGTGAGCATCCCACACAAACGAATACTCCACATGCGGGTTTCACATGCCACCAACTCCACATTCTCAGGCAACTTCAGCGACACAGCCGTTTTCAGATAGCCCTCATTGCAAAGGCTCTAGACGCAAATATTGGTGTGAGAGCTAATTCAATCAAGGAGACACTGCATGTTGGTGAAGGGCATATTGAAGAAGGATCAGCCGAGTGGTTCTTGTGGGAGAACAACTCCATTTGGCTCACTAACTTCACACACCATCAGGCTTCCAAGCAGCTCTCAAGGAAACTCAGTTTTCACACTCTATGCTTAGTGCCCTTTGAGTGCCTAAGACTGAAATGAAGCTTGGTGAGCATCCCACACAAACGAATGCTCCACATGCGGGTTTCACATGCCACCAACTCCACATTCACAGGCAACTTCAGCGCCACAGCCGTTTTCAGATAGCCCTCAATGCAAAGGTTCTAGACGCAAATATTGGTGTGAGAGCTAATTGAATCAAGGAAACACTGCATGTTGGTGAAGGGCATATTGAAGAAGGATCAGCCGAGTGGTTCTTGTGGGAGAACAACTCCATTTGGCTCACTAACTTCACACACCATCAGGCTTCCAAGCAGCTCTCAAGGAAACTCAGTTTTCACACTATATGCTTAGTGCCCTTTGAGTGCATTATCTAGGAATGAACCTGATAGAGCATCCCACACAAACGAATGCTCCACATGCGGGTTTCACATGACACCAACTCCACATTCTCAGGCAACTTCAGCGCCACAGCCATTTTCAGATAGCCCTCAATGCAAAGGCTCTAGACGCGAATATTGTTGTGAGAGCTAATTCAATCAAGGAAACACTGCATGTTGGTGAAGGGCATATTGAAGAAGGATCAGCCGAGTGGTTCTTGTGGGAGAACAACTCCATTTGGCTCACTAACTTCACACACCATCAGGCTTCCAAGCAGCTCTCAAGAAAACTCAGTTTTCACACTCTATGCTTAGTGTCCTTTGAGTGCCTAGGACTGAAATGAAGCTGGTAGAGCATCCCACACAAACGAATGCTCCACATGCGGGTTTCACATGCCACCAACTCCACATTCACAGGCAACTTCAGCGCCACAGCCGTTTTCAGATAGCCCTCAATGCAAAGGCTCTAGACGCAAATATTGGTGTGAGAGTTAATTCAATCATGGAAACACTGCATGTTGGTGAAGGGCATATTGAAGAAGGATCAGCCGAGTGGTTCTTGTGGGAGAACAACTGGATTTGGCTCACTAACTTCGCACACCATCAGGTTTCCAAGCAGCTCTCAAGAAAACTCAGTTTTCACACTCTATGCTTAGGGCCCTTTTAGTGCATTATCTAGGAATGAACCTGGTAGAGCATCCCACACAAATGAATGCTCCACATGCGGGTTTCACATGCCACCAACTCCACATTCACAGGCAACTTCAGCGCCACAGCCGTTTTCAGATAGCCCTCAATGCAAAGGCTCTAGACGCAAATATTGGTGTGAGAGCTAATTGAATCAAGGAAACACTGCATGTTGGTGAAGGGCATATTGAAGAAGGATCAGCCGAGTGGTTCTTGTGGGAGAACAACTCCATTTGGCTCACTAACTTCACACACCATCAGGCTTCCAAGCAGCTCTCAAGGAAACTCAGTTTTCACACTCTATGCTTAGTGCCCTTTGAGTGCCTAGGACTGAAACGAAGCTTGGTGAGCATCCCACACAAACGAATGCTCCACATGCGGGTTTCACATGCCACCAACTCCACATTCACAGGCAACTTCAGCGCCACAGCCGTTTTCAGATAGCCCTCAATGCAAAGGCTCTAGACGCAAATATTGGTGTGAGAGCTAATTCAATCAAGGAAACACTGCATGTTGGTGAAGGGCATATTGAAGAAGGATCAGCCGAGTGGTTCTTGTGGGAGAACAACTCCATTTGGCTCACTAACTTCACACACCATCAGGCTTCCAAGCAGCTCTCAAGGAAACTCAGTTTTCACACTCTATGCTTAGTGCCCTTTGAGTGCATTATCTAGGAATGAACCTGGTAGAGCATCCCACACAAACGAACACTCCACATGCGTGTTTCACATGCCACCAACTCCACATTCACAGGCAACTTCAGCGCCACAGCCGTTTTCAGATAGCCCTCAATGCAAAGGCTCTAGACTCAAATATTGGTGTGAGAGCTAATTCAATCAAGGAAACACTGCATGTTGGTGAAGGGCATATTGAAGAAGGATCAGCCGAGTGGTTCTTGTGGGAGAACAACTCCATTTGGCTCACTAACTTCACACACCATCAGGCTTCCAAGCAGCTCTCAAGGAAACTCAGTTTTCACACTCTATGCTTAGGGCCCTTTGAGTGCATTATCTAGGAATGAACCTGATAGAGCATCCCACACAAACGAATGCTCCACATGCGGGTTTCACATGACACCAACTCCACATTCACAGGCAACTTCAGCGCCACAGCCGTTTTCAGATAGCCCTCAATGCAAAGGCTCTAGACGCAAATATTGGTGTGAGAGCTAATTCAATCAAGGAAACACTGCATGTTGGTGAAGGGCATATTGAAGAAGGATCAGCCGAGTGGTTCTTGTGGGAGAACAACTCCATTTGGCTCACTAACTTCACACACCATCAGGCTTCCAAGCAGCTCTCAAGGAAACTCAGTTTTCACACTCTATGCTTAGTGCCCTTTGAGTGCATTATCTAGGAATGAACCTGGTAGAGCATCCCACACAAACGAACGCTCCACATGCGGGTTTCACATGCCACCAACTCCACATTCACAGGCAACTTCAGCGCCACAGCCGTTTTCAGATAGCCCTCAATGCAAAGCCTCTAGACACAAATATTGGTGTGAGAACTAATTCAATCAAGGAAACACTGCATGTTGGTGAAGGGCATATTGAAGAAGGATCAGCCGAGTGGTTCTTGTGGGAGAACAACTCCATTTGGCTCACTAACTTCACACACCATCAGGCTTCCAAGCAGCTCTCAAGGAAACTCAGTTTTCAAACACTATGCTTAGTGAACCTGAGTGCCTAGGACTGAAATTAAGCTTGGTGAGCATCCCACACAAATGAATACTCCACATGCGGGTTTCACATGCCACCAACTCCACATTCACAGGCAACTTCAGCGACACAGCCGTTTTCAGATAGCCCTCATTGCAAAGGCTCTAGACGCAAATATTGGTGTGAGAGCTAATTCAATCAAGGAGACACTGCATGCTGGTGAAGGGCATATTGAAGAAGGATCAGCCGAGTGGTTCTTGTGGGAGAACAACTCCATTTGGCTCACTAACTTCACACACCATCAGGCTTCCAAGCAGCTCTCAAGGAAACTCAGTTTTCACACTCTATGCTTAGTGCCCTTTGAGTGCCTAAGACTGAAATGAAGCTTGGTGAGCATCCCACACAAACGAATGCTCCACATGCGGGTTTCACATGCCACCAACTCCACATTCACAGGCAACTTCAGCGCCACAGCCGTTTTCAGATAGCCCTCAATGCAAAGGCTCTAGACTCAAATATTGGTGTGAGAGCTAATTCAATCAAGGAAACACTGCATGTTGGTGAAGGGCATATTGAAGAAGGATCAGCCGAGTGGTTCTTGTGGGAGAACAACTCCATTTGGCTCACTAACTTCACACACCATCAGGCTTCCAAGCAGCTCTCAAGGAAACTCAGTTTTCACACTCTATGCTTAGTGTCCTTTGAGTGCCTAGGACTGAAATGAAGCTTGGTGAGCATCCCACACAAACGAATGCTCCACATGCGGGTTTCACATGCCACCAACTCCACATTCACAGGCAACTTCAGCGCCACAGCCGTTTTCAGATAGCCCTCAATGCAAAGGCTCTAGACGCAAATATTGGTGTGAGAGTTAATTCAATCATGGAAACACTGCATGTTGGTGAAGGGCATATTGAAGAAGGATCAGCCGAGTGGTTCTTGTGGGAGAACAACTCCATTTGGCTCACTAACTTCGCACACCATCAGGTTTCCAAGCAGCTCTCAAGAAAACTCAGTTTTCACACTCTATGCTTAGGGCCCTTTTAGTGCATTATCTAGGAATGAACCTGGTAGAGCATCCCACACAAACGAATGCTCCACATGCGGGTTTCACATGTCACCAACTCCACATTCTCAGGCAACTTCAGCGCCACAGCCGTTTTCAGATAGCCCTCAATGCAAAGGCTCTAGACGCAAATATTGGTGTGAGAGCTAATTCAATCAAGAAAACACTGCATGTTGGTGAAGGGCATATTGAAGAAGGATCAGCCGAGTGGTTCTTGTGGGAGAACAACTCCATTTGGCTCACTAACTTCACACACCATCAGGCTTCCAAGCAGCTCTCAAGGAAACTCAGTTTTCACACTCTATGCTTAGTGCCCTTTGAGTGCATTATCTAGGAATGAACCTGGTAGAGCATCCCACACAAACGAATGCTCCACATGCGGGTTTCACATGCCACCAACTCCACATTCACAGGCAACTTCAGCGCCACAGCCGTTTTCAGATAGCCCTCAATGCAAAGGCTCTAGACGCAAATATTGGTGTGAGAGCTAATTCAATCAAGGAAACACTGCATGTTGGTGAAGGGCATATTGAAGAAGGATCAGCCGAGTGGTTCTTGTGGGAGAACAACTCCATTTGGCTCACTAACTTCACACACCATCAGGCTTCCAAGCAGCTCTCAAGGAAACTCAGTTTTCACACTCTATGCTTAGTGCCCTTTGAGTGCATTATCTAGGAATGAACCTGGTAGAGCATCCCACACAAACGAACACTCCACATGCGTGTTTCACATGCCACCAACTCCACATTCACAGGCAACTTCAGCGCCACAGCCGTTTTCAGATAGCCCTCATTGCAAAGGCTCTAGACTCAAATATTGGTGTGAGAGCTAATTCAATCAAGGAAACACTGCATGTTGGTGAAGGGCATATTGAAGAAGGATCAGCCGAGTGGTTCTTGTGGGAGAACAACTCCATTTGGCTCACTAACTTCACACACCATCAGGCTTCCAAGCAGCTCTCAAGGAAACTCAGTTTTCACACTCTATGCTTAGTGTCCTTTGAGTGCCTAGGACTGAAATGAAGCTTGGTGAGCATCCCACACAAACGAATGCTCCACATGCGGGTTTCACATGCCACCAACTCCACATTCACAGGCAACTTCAGCGCCACAGCCGTTTTCAGATAGCCCTCAATGCAAAGGCTCTAGACGCAAATATTGGTGTGAGAGTTAATTCAATCATGGAAACACTGCATGTTGGTGAACGGCATATTGAAGAAGGATCAGCCGAGTGGTTCTTGTGGGAGAACAACTCCATTTGGCTCACTAACTTCGCACACCATCAGGTTTCCAAGCAGCTCTCAAGAAAACTCAGTTTTCACACTCTATGCTTAGGGCCCATTTAGTGCATTATCTAGGAATGAACCTGGTAGAGCATCCCACACAAACGAATGCTCCACATGCGGGTTTCACATGCCACCAACTCCAGATTCTCAGGCAACTTCAGCGCCACAGCGATTTTCAGATAGCCCTCAATGCAAAGGCTCTAGACGCAAATATTGGTGTGAGAGCTAATTCAATCAAGGAAACACTGCATGTTGGTGAAGGGCATATTGAAGAAGGATCAGCCGAGTGGTTCTTGTGGGAGAACAACTCCATTTGGCTCACTAACTTCACACACCATCAGGCTTCCAAGCAGCTCTCAAGGAAACTCAGTTTTCACACTCTATGCTTAGTGCCCTTTGAGTGCATTATCTAGGAATGAACCTGGTAGAGCATCCCACACAAACGAATGCTCCACATGCGGGTTTCACATGCCACCAACTCCACATTCACAGGCAACTTCAGCGCCACAGCCGTTTTCAGATAGCCCTCAATGCAAAGCCTCTAGACACAAATATTGGTGTGAGAACTAATTCAATCAAGGAAACACTGCATGTTGGTGAAGGGCATATTGAAGAAGGATCAGCCGAGTGGTTCTTGTGGGAGAACAACTCCATTTGGCTCACTAACTTCACACACCATCAGGCTTCCAAGCAGCTCTCAAGGAAACTCAGTTTTCAAACTCTATGCTTAGTGCCCCTGAGTGCCTAGGACTGAAATTAAGCTTGGTGAGCATCCCACACAAACGAATACTCCACATGCGGGTTTCACATGCCACCAACTCCACATTCACAGGCAACTTCAGCGACACAGCCGTTTTCAGATAGCCCTCATTGCAAAGGCTCTAGACGCAAATATTGGTGTGAGAGCTAATTCAATCAAGGAGACACTGCATGCTGGTGAAGGGCATATTGAAGAAGGATCAGCCGAGTGGTTCTTGTGGGAGAACAACTCCATTTGGCTCACTAACTTCACACACCATCAGGCTTCCAAGCAGCTCTCAAGGAAACTCAGTTTTCACACTCTATGCTTAGTGCCCTTTGAGTGCCTAAGACTGAAATGAAGCTTGGTGAGCATCCCACACAAACGAATGCTCCACATGCGGGTTTCACATGCCACCAACTCCACATTCACAGGCAACTTCAGCGCCACAGCCGTTTTTAGATAGCCCTCAATGCAAAGGCTCTAGACGCAAATATTGGTGTGAGAGTTAATTGAATCAAGGAAACACTGCATGTTGGTGAAGGGCATATTGAAGAAGGATCAGCCGAGTGGTTCTTCTGGGAGAACAACTCCATTTGGCTCACTAACTTCACACACCATCAGGCTTCCAAGCAGCTCTCAAGGAAACTCAGTTTTCACACTATATGCTTAGTGCCCTTTGAGTGCATTATCTAGGAATGAACTTGGTAGAGCATCCCACACAAACGAATGCTCCACATGCGGGTTTCACATGCCACCAACTCCACATTCTCAGGCAACTTCAGCGCCACAGCCATTTTCAGATAGCCCTCAATGCAAAGGCTCTAGACGCGAATATTGTTGTGAGAGCTAATTCAATCAAGGAAACACTGCATGTTTTTGAAGGGCATATTGAAGAAGGATCAGCCGAGTGGTTCTTGTGGGAGAACAACTCCATTTGGCTCACTAACTTCACACACCATCAGGCTTCCAAGCAGCTCTCAAGGAAACTCAGTTTTCAAACTCTATGCTTAGTGCCCCTGAGTGCCTAGGACTGAAACGAAGCTTGGTGAGCATCCCACACAAACGAATACTCCACATGCGGGTTTCACATGCCACCAACTCCACATTCACAGGCAACTTCAGCGACACAGCCGTTTTCAGATAGCCCTCATTGCAAAGGCTCTAGACGCAAATATTGGTGTGAGAGCTAATTCAATCAAGGAAACACTGCATGTTGGTGAAGGGCATATTGAAGAAGGATCAGCCGAGTGGTTCTTGTGGGAGAACAACTCCATTTGGCTCACTAACTTCACACACCATCAGGCTTCCAAGCAGCTCTCAAGGAAACTCAGTTTTCACACTATATGCTTAGTGCCCTTTGAGTGCATTATCTAGGAATGAACTTGGTAGAGCATCCCACACAAACGAATGCTCCACATGCGGGTTTCACATGCCACCAACTCCACATTCTCAGGCAACTTCAGCGCCACAGCCATTTTCAGATAGCCCTCAATGCAAAGGCTCTAGACGCGAATATTGTTGTGAGAGCTAATTCAATCAAGGAAACACTGCATGTTGGTGAAGGGCATATTGAAGAAGGATCAGCCGAGTGGTTCTTGTGGGAGAACAACTCCATTTGGCTCACTAACTTCACACACCATCAGGCTTCCAAGCAGCTCTCAAGAAAACTCAGTTTTCACACTCTATGCTTAGTGTCCTTTGAGTGCCTAGGACTGAAATGAAGCTGGTAGAGCATCCCACACAAACGAATGCTCCACATGCGGGTTTCACATGCCACCAACTCCACATTCACAGGCAACTTCAGCGCCACAGCCGTTTTCAGATAGCCCTCAATGCAAAGGCTCTAGACGCAAATATTGGTGTGAGAGTTAATTCAATCAAGGAAACACTGCATGTTGGTGAAGGGCATATTGAAGAAGGATGAGCCGAGTGGTTCTTGTGGGAGAACAACTCCATTTGGCTCACAAACTTCGCACACCATCAGGTTTCCAAGCAGCTCTCAAGAAAACTCAGTTTTCACACTCTATGCTTAGGGCCCTTTTAGTGCATTATCTAGGAATGAACCTGGTAGAGCATCCCACACAAATGAATGCTCCACATGCGGGTTTCACATGCCACCAACTCCACATTCTCAGGCAACTTCAGCGCCACAGCCGTTTTCAGATAGCCCTCAATGCAAAGGCTCTAGACGCAAATATTGGTGTGAGAGCTAATTCAATCAAGGAAACACTGCATGTTGGTGAAGGGCATATTGAAGAAGGATCAGCCGAGTGGTTCTTGTGGGAGAACAACTCCATTTGGCTCACTAACTTCACACACCATCAGGCTTCCAAGCAGCTCTCAAGGAAACTCAGTTTTCACACTCTATGCTTAGTGCCCTTTGAGTGCCTAGGACTGAAACGAAGGTTGTTGAGCATCCCACACAAACGAATGCTCCACATGCGGGTTTCACATGCCACCAACTCCACATTCACAGGCAACTTCAGCGCCACAGTCGTTTTCAGATAGCCCTCAATGCAAAGCCTCTAGACACAAATATTGGTGTGAGAGCTAATTCAATCAAGGAAACACTGCATGTTGGTGAAGGGCATATTGAAGAAGGATCAGCCGAGTGGTTCTTGTGGGAGAACAACTCCATTTGGCTCACTAACTTCACACACCATCAGGCTTCCAAGCAGCTCTCAAGGAAACTCAGTTTTCACACTCTATGCTTAGTGCCCTTTGAGTGCATTATCTAGGAATGAACTTGGTAGAGCATCCCACACAAACGAATGCTCCACATGCGGGTTTCACATGCCACCAACTCCACATTCTCAGGCAACTTCAGCGCCACAGCCATTTTCAGATAGCCCTCAATGCAAAGGCTCTAGACGCGAATATTGTTGTGAGAGCTAATTCAATCAACGAAACACTGCATGTTGGTGAAGGGCATATTGAAGAAGGATCAGCCGAGTGGTTCTTTTGGGAGAACAACTCCATTTGGCTCACTAACTTCACACACCATCAGGCTTCCAAGCAGCTCTCAAGAAAACTCAGTTTTCACACTCTATGCTTAGTGTCCTTTGAGTGCCTAGGACTGAAATGAAGCTGGTAGAGCATCCCACACAAACGAATGCTCCACATGCGGGTTTCACATGCCACCAACTCCACATTCACAGGCAACTTCAGCGCCACAGCCGTTTTCAGATAGCCCTCAATGCAAAGGCTCTAGACGCAAATATTGGTGTGAGAGTTAATTCAATCATGGAAACACTGCATGTTGGTGAAGGGCATATTGAAGAAGGATCAGCCGAGTGGTTCTTGTGGGAGAACAACTCCATTTGGCTCACTAACTTCGCACACCATCAGGTTTCCAAGCAGCTCTCAAGAAAACTCAGTTTTCACACTCTATGCTTAGGGCCCTTTTAGTGCATTATCTAGGAATGAACCTGGTAGAGCATCCCACACAAATGAATGCTCCACATGCGGGTTTCACATGCCACCAACTCCACATTCTCAGGCAACTTCAGCGCCACAGCCGTTTTCAGATAGCCCTCAATGCAAAGGCTCTAGACGCAAATATTGGTGTGAGAGCTAATTCAATCAAGGAAACACTGCATGTTGGTGAAGGGCATATTGAAGAAGGATCAGCCGAGTGGTTCTTGTGGGAGAACAACTCCATTTGGCTCACTAACTTCACACACCATCAGGCTTCCAAGCAGCTCTCAAGGAAACTCAGTTTTCACACTCTATGCTTAGTGCCCTTTGAGTGCCTAGGACTGAAACGAAGGTTGTTGAGCATCCCACACAAACGAATGCTCCACATGCGGGTTTCACATGCCACCAACTCCACATTCACAGGCAACTTCAGCGCCACAGTCGTTTTCAGATAGCCCTCAATGCAAAGGCTCTAGACGCAAATATTGGTGTGAGAGCTAATTCAATCAAGGAAACACTGCATGTTGGTGAAGGGCATATTGAAGAAGGATCAGCCGAGTGGTTCTTGTGGGAGAACAACTCCATTTGGCTCACTAACTTCACACACCATCAGGCTTCCAAGCAGCTCTCAAGGAAACTCAGTTTTCGCACTCTATGCTTAGTGCCCTTTGAGTGCATTATCTAGGAATGAACCTGGTAGAGCATCCCACACAAACGAACACTCCACATGCGTGTTTCACATGCCACCAACTCCACATTCACAGGCAACTTCAGCGCCACAGCCGTTTTCTGATAGCCCTCAATGCAAAGGCTCTAGACGCAAATATTGGTGTGAGAGCTAATTCAATCAAGGAAACACTGCATGTTGGTGAAGGGCATATTGAAGAAGGATCAGCCGAGTGGTTCTTGTGGGAGAACAACTCCATTTGGCTCACTAACTTCACACACCATCAGGCTTCCAAGCAGCTCTCAAGGAAACTCAGTTTTCACACTCTATCCTTAGTGCCCTTTGAGTGCCTAGGACCGAAATGAAGCTTGGTGAGCATCCCACACAAACGAATGCTCCACATGCGGGTTTCACATGCCACCAACTCCACATTCACAGGCAACTTCAGCGCCACAGCCGTTTTCAGATAGCCCTCAATGAAAAGGCTCTAGACGCAAATATTGGTGTGAGAGTTAATTCAATCATGGAAACACTGCATGTTGGTGAACGGCATATTGAAGAAGGATCAGCCGAGTGGTTCTTGTGGGAGAACAACTCCATTTGGCTCACTAACTTCGCACACCATCAGGTTTCCAAGCAGCTCTCAAGAAAACTCAGTTTTCACACTCTATGCTTAGGGCCCTTTTAGTGCATTATCTAGGAATGAACCTGGTAGAGCATCCCACACAAACGAATGCTCCACATGCGGGTTTCACATGCCACCAACTCCACATTCTCAGGCAACTTCAGCGCCACAGCCGTTTTCAGATAGCCCTCAATGCAAAGGCTTTAGACGCAAATATTGGTGTGAGAGCTAATTCAATCAAGGAAACACTGCATGTTGGTGAAGGGCATATTGAAGAAGGATCAGCCGAGTGGTTCTTGTGGGAGAACAACTCCATTTGGCTCACTAACTTCACACACCATCAGGCTTCCAAGCAGCTCTCAAGGAAACTCAGTTTTCACACTCTATGCTTAGTGCCCTTTGAGTGCATTATCTAGGAATGAACCTGGTAGAGCATCCCACACAAACGAATGCTCCACATGCGTGTTTCACATGCCACCAACTCCACATTCACAGGCAACTTCAGCGCCACAGCCGTTTTCAGATAGCCCTCAATGCAAAGCCTCTAGACACAAATATTGGTGTGAGAACTAATTCAATCAAGGAAACACTGCATGTTGGTGAAGGGCATATTGAAGAAGGATCAGCCGAGTGGTTCTTGTGGGAGAACAACTCCATTTGGCTCACTAACTTCACACACCATCAGGCTTCCAAGCAGCTCTCAAGGAAACTCAGTTTTCAAACTCTATGCTTAGTGCCCCTGAGTGCCTAGGACTGAAATTAAGCTTGGTGAGCATCCCACACAAACGAATGCTCCACATGCGGGTTTCACATGCCACCAACTCCACATTCACAGGCAACTTCAGCGCCACAGCCGTTTTCAGATAGCCCTCAATGCAAAGGCTCTAGACGCAAATATTGGTGTGAGAGCTAATTCAATCAAGGAGACACTGCATGCTGGTGAAGGGCATATTGAAGAAGGATCAGCCGAGTGGTTCTTGTGGGAGAACAACTCCATTTGGCTCACTAACTTCACACACCATCAGTCTTCCAAGCAGCTCTCAAGGAAACTCAGTTTTCACACTCTATGCTTAGTGCCCTTTGAGTGCCTAAGACTGAAATGAAGCTTGGTGAGCATCCCACACAAACGAATGCTCCACATGCGGGTTTCACATGCCACCAACTCCACATTCACAGGCAACTTCAGCGCCACAGCCGTTTTCAGATAGCCCTCAATCCAAAGGCTCTAGACGCAAATATTGGTGTGAGAGTTAATTCAATCATGGAAACAGTGCATGTTGGTGAAGGGCATATTGAAGAAGGATCAGCCGAGTGGTTCTTGTGGGAGAACAACTCCTTTTGGCTCACTAACTTCGCACACCATCAGGCTTCCAAGCAGCTCTCAAGAAAACTCAGTTTTCACACTCTATGCTTAGGGCCCTTTTAGTGCATTATCTAGGAATGAACCTGGTAGAGCATCCCACACAAATGAATGCTCCACATGCGGGTTTCACATGCCACCAACTCCACATTCACAGGCAACTTCAGCGACACAGCCGTTTTCAGATACCCCTCATTGCAAAGGCTCTAGACGCAAATATTGGTGTGAGAGCTAATTCAATCAAGGAGACACTGCATGTTGGTGAAGGGCATATTGAAGAAGGATCAGCCGAGTGGTTCTTGTGGGAGAACAACTCCATTTGGCTCACTAACTTCACACACCATCAGGCTTCCAAGCAGCTCTCAAGGAAACTCAGTTTTCACACTCTATGCTTAGTGCCCTTTGAATGCCTAAGACTGAAATGAAGCTTGGTGAGCATCCCACACAAACGAATGCTCCACATGCGGGTTTCACATGCCACCAACTCCACATTCACAGGCAACTTCAGCGCCACAGCCGTTTTCAGATAGCCCTCAATGCAAAGGCTCTAGACGCAAATATTGGTGTGAGAGCTAATTGAATCAAGGAAACACTGCATGTTGGTGAAGGGCATATTGAAGAAGGATCAGCCGAGTGGTTCTTCTGGGAGAACAACTCCATTTGGCTCACTAACTTCACACACCATCAGGCTTCCAAGCAGCTCTCAAGGAAACTCAGTTTTCACACTATATGCTTAGTGCCCTTTGAGTGCATTATCTAGGAATGAACTTGGTAGAGCATCCCACACAAACGAATGCTCCACATGCGGGTTTCACATGCCACCAACTCCACATTCTCAGGCAACTTCAGCGCCACAGCCATTTTCAGATAGCCCTCAATGCAAAGGCTCTAGACGCGAATATTGTTGTGAGAGCTAATTCAATCAACGAAACACTGCATGTTGGTGAAGGGCATATTGAAGAAGGATCAGCCGAGTGGTTCTTGTGGGAGAACAACTCCATTTGGCTCACTAACTTCACACACCATCAGGCTTCCAAGCAGCTCTCAAGAAAACTCAGTTTTCACACTCTATGCTTAGTGTCCTTTGAGTGCCTAGGACTGAAATGAAGCTGGTAGAGCATCCCACACAAACGAATGCTCCACATGCGGGTTTCACATGCCACCAACTCCACATTCACAGGCAACTTCAGCGCCACAGCCGTTTTCAGATAGCCCTCAATGCAAAGGCTCTAGACGCAAATATTGGTGTGAGAGTTAATTCAATCATGGAAACACTGCATGTTGGTGAAGGGCATATTGAAGAAGGATCAGCCGAGTGGTTCTTGTGGGAGAACAACTCCATTTGGCTCACTAACTTCGCACACCATCAGGTTTCCAAGCAGCTCTCAAGAAAACTCAGTTTTCACACTCTATGCTTAGTGCCCTTTTAGTGCATTATCTAGGAATGAACCTGGTAGAGCATCCCACACAAATGAATGCTCCACATGCGGGTTTCACATGCCACCAACTCCACATTCTCAGGCAACTTCAGCGCCACAGCCGTTTTCAGATAGCCCTCAATGCAAAGGCTCTAGACGCAAATATTGGTGTGAGAGCTAATTCAATCAAGGAGACACTGCATGTTGGTGAAGGGCATATTGAAGAAGGATCAGCCGAGTGGTTCTTGTGGGAGAACAACTCCATTTGGCTCACTAACTTCACACACCATCAGGCTTCCAAGCAGCTCTCAAGGAAACTCAGTTTTCACACTCTATGCTTAGTGCCCTTTGAGTGCCTAAGACTGAAATGAAGCTTGGTGAGCATCCCACACAAACGAATGCTCCACATGCGTGTTTCACATGCCACCAACTCCACATTCACAGGCAACTTCAGCGCCACAGCCGTTTTCAGATAGCCCTCAATGCAAAGCCTCTAGACACAAATATTGGTGTGAGAACTAATTGAATCAAGGAAACACTGCATGTTGGTGAAGGGCATATTGAAGAAGGATCAGCCGAGTGGTTCTTGTGGGAGAACAACTCCATTTGGCTCACTAACTTCACACACCATCAGGCTTCCAAGCAGCTCTCAAGGAAACTCAGTTTTCACACTATATGCTTAGTGCACTTTGAGTGCATTATCTAGGAATGAACCTGGTAGAGCATCCCACACAAACGAATGCTCCACATGCGTGTTTCACATGCCACCAACTCCACATTCACAGGCAACTTCAGCGCCACAGCCGTTTTCAGATAGCCCTCAATGTAAAGGCTCTAGACGCAAATATTGGTGTGAGAGCTAATTCAATCAAGGAAACACTGCATGTTGGTGAAGGGCATATTGAAGAAGGATCAGCCGAGTGGTTCTTGTGGGAGAACAACTCCATTTGGCTCACTAACTTCACACACCATCAGGCTTCCAAGCAGCTCTCAAGGAAACTCAGTTTTCACACTCTATCCTTAGTGCCCTTTGAGTGCATTATCTAGGAATGAACCTGGTAGAGCATCCCACACAAACGAATGCTCCACATGCGGGTTTCACATGCCACCAACTCCACATTCACAGGCAACTTCAGTGCCACAGCCGTTTTCAGATAGCCCTCAATGCAAAGCTCTAGACACAAATATTGGTGTGAGAGCTAATTCAATCAAGGAAACACTGCATGTTGGTGAAGGGCATATTGAAGAAGGATCAGCCGAGTGGTTCTTGTGGGAGAACAACTCCATTTGGCTCACTAACTTCACACACCATCAGGCTTCCAAGCAGCTCTCAAGGAAACTCAGTTTTCACACTCTATGCTTAGTGCCCTTTGAGTGCCTAGGACTGAAACGAAGCTTGGTGAGCATCCCACACAAACGAATGCTCCACATGCGGGTTTCACATGCAACCAACTCCACATTCACAGGCAACTTCAGCGCCACAGCCGTTTTCAGATAGCCCTCAATGCAAAGCCTCTAGACACAAATATTGGTGTGAGAACTAATTCAATCAAGGAAACACTGCATGTTGGTGAAGGGCATATTGAAGAAGGATCAGCCGAGTGGTTCTTGTGGGAGAACAACTCCATTTGGCTCACTAACTTCACACACCATCAGGCTTCCAAGCAGCTCTCAAGGAAACTCAGTTTTCACACTCTATGCTTAGTGTCCTTTGAGTGCCTAGGACTGAAATGAAGCTTGGTGAGCATCCCACACAAACGAATGCTTCACATGCGGGTTTCACATGCCACCAACTCCACATTCACAGGCAACTTCAGCGCCACAGCTGTTTTCAGATAGCCCTCAATGCAAAGGCTCTACACGCAAATATTGGTGTGAGAGCTAATTCAATCAAGGAAACACTGCATGTTGGTGAAGGGCATATTGAAGAAGGATCAGCCGAGTGGTTCTTGTGGGAGAACAACTCCATTTGGCTCACTAACTTCACACACCATCAGGCTTCCAAGCAGCTCTCAAGAAACTCAGTTTTCACACTCTATGCTTAGTGCCCTTTGAGTGCATTATCTAGGAATGAACCTGGTAGAGCATCCCACACAAACGAACACTCCACATGCGTGTTTCACATGCCACCAACTCCACATTCACAGGCAACTTCAGCGCCACAGCTGTTTTCAGATAGCCCTCATTGCAAAGGCTCTAGACGCAAATATTGGTGTGAGAGCTAATTCAATCAAGGAAGTACTGCATGTTGGTGAAGGGCATATTGAAGAAGGATCAGCCGAGTGGTTCTTGTGGGAGAACAACTCCATTTGGCTCACTAACTTCACACACCATCAGGCTTCCAAGCAGCTCTCAAGGAAACTCAGTTTTCACACTCTATGCTTAGTGCCCTTTGAGTGCCTAAGACTGAAATGAAGCTTGGTGAGCATCCCACACAAACGAATGCTCCACATGCGTGTTTCACATGCCACCAACTCCACATTCACAGGCAACTTCAGCGCCACAGCCGTTTTCAGATAGCCCTCAATGCAAAGCCTCTAGACACAAATATTGGTGTGAGAACTAATTCAATCAAGGAAACACTGCATGTTGGTGAAGGGCATATTGAAGAAGGATCAGCCGAGTGGTTCTTGTGGGAGAACAACTCCATTTGGCTCACTAACTTCACACACCATCAGGCTTCCAAGCAGCTCTCAAGGAAACTCAGTTTTCACACTCTATGCTTAGTGCACTTTGAGTGCATTATCTAGGAATGAACCTGGTAGAGCATCCCACACAAACGAATGCTCCACATGCGGGTTTCACATGCCACCAACTCCACATTCACAGGCAACTTCAGCGCCACAGCCGTTTTCAGATAGCCCTCAATGCAAAGGATCTAGACGCAAATATTGGTGTGAGAGCTAATTCAATCAAGGAAACACTGCATGTTGGTGAAGGGCATATTGAAGAAGGATCAGCCGAGTGGTTCTTGTGGGAGAACAACTCCATTTGGCTCACTAACTTCACACACCATCAGGCTTCCAAGCAGCTCTCAAGGAAACTCAGTTTTCACACTCTATGCTTAGTGCACTTTGAGTGCATTATCTAGGAATGAACCTGGTAGAGCATCCCACACAAACGAATGCTCCACATGCGTGTTTCACATGCCACCAACTCCACATTCACAGGCAACTTCAGCGCCACAGCTGTTTTCAGATAGCCCTCATTGCAAAGGCTCTAGACGCAAATATTGGTGTGAGAGCTAATTCAATCAAGGAAACACTGCATGTTGGTGAAGGGCATATTGAAGAAGGATCAGCCGAGTGGTTCTTGTGGGAGAACAACTCCATTTGGCTCACTAACTTCACACACCATCAGGCTTCCAAGCAGCTCTCAAGGAAACTCAGTTTTCACACTCTATGCTTAGTGCCCTTTGAGTGCCTAAGACTGAAATGAAGCTTGGTGAGCATCCCACACAAACGAATGCTCCACATGCGTGTTTCACATGCCACCAACTCCACATTCACAGGCAACTTCAGCGCCACAGCCGTTTTCAGATAGCCCTCAATGCAAAGCCTCTAGACACAAATATTGGTGTGAGAACTAATTCAATCAAGGAAACACTGCATGTTGGTGAAGGGCATATTGAAGAAGGATCAGCCGAGTGGTTCTTGTGGGAGAACAACTCCATTTGGCTCACTAACTTCACACACCATCAGGCTTCCAAGCAGCTCTCAAGGAAACTCAGTTTTCACACTCTATGCTTAGTGCACTTTGAG
This sequence comes from Ochotona princeps, assembly GCF_030435755.1. Classification (NCBI taxonomy): domain Eukaryota; kingdom Metazoa; phylum Chordata; class Mammalia; order Lagomorpha; family Ochotonidae; genus Ochotona; species Ochotona princeps. The sequence continues at coordinate 29,523 of NW_026701756.1, forward strand.
TGCATTATCTAGGAATGAACCTGGTAGAGCATCCCACACAAACGAATGCTCCACATGCGTGTTTCACATGCCACCAACTCCACATTCACAGGCAACTTCAGCGCCACAGCCGTTTTCAGATAGCCCTCAATGCAAAGGATCTAGACGCAAATATTGGTGTGAGAGCTAATTCAATCAAGGAAACACTGCATGTTGGTGAAGGGCATATTGAAGAAGGATCAGCCGAGTGGTTCTTGTGGGAGAACAACTCCATTTGGCTCACTAACTTCACACACCATCAGGCTTCCAAGCAGCTCTCAAGGAAACTCAGTTTTCACACTCTATGCTTAGTGCACTTTGAGTGCATTATCTAGGAATGAACCTGGTAGAGCATCCCACACAAACGAATGCTCCACATGCGGGTTTCACATGCCACCAACTCCACATTCACAGGCAACTTCAGCGCCACAGCCGTTTTCAGATAGCCCTCAATGCAAAGGCTCTAGACGCAAATATTGGTGTGAGAGCTAATTCAATCAAGGAAACACTGCATGTTGGTGAAGGGCATATTGAAGAAGGATCAGCCGAGTGGTTCTTGTGGGAGAACAACTCCATTTGGCTCACTAACTTCACACACCATCAGGCTTCCAAGCAGCTCTCAAGGAAACTCAGTTTTCACACTCTATCCTTAGTGCCCTTTGAGTGCATTATCTAGGAATGAACCTGGTAGAGCATCCCACACAAACGAATGCTCCACATGCGGGTTTCACATGCCACCAACTCCACATTCACAGGCAACTTCAGCGCCACAGCCGTTTTCAGATAGCCCTCAATGCAAAGGCTCTAGACGCAAATATTGGTGTGAGAGCTAATTCAATCAAGGAAACACTGCATGTTGGTGAAGGGCATATTGAAGAAGGATCAGCCGAGTGGTTCTTGTGGGAGAACAACTCCATTTGGCTCACTAACTTCACACACCATCAGGCTTCCAAGCAGCTCTCAAGGAAACTCAGTTTTCACACTCTATGCTTAGTGCCCTTTGAGTGCCTAGGACTGAAACGAAGCTTGGTGAGCATCCCACACAAACGAATGCTCCACATGCGGGTTTCACATGCCACCAACTCCACATTCACAGGCAACTTCAGCGCCACAGCCGTTTTCAGATAGCCCTCAATGCAAAGCCTCTAGACACAAATATTGGTGTGAGAACTAATTCAATCAAGGAAACACTGCATGTTGGTGAAGGGCATATTGAAGAAGGATCAGCCGAGTGGTTCTTGTGGGAGAACAACTCCATTTGGCTCACTAACTTCACACACCATCAGGCTTCCAAGCAGCTCTCAAGAAAACTCAGTTTTCACACTCTATGCTTAGTGCCCTTTGAGTGCATTATCTAGGAATGAACCTGGTAGAGCATCCCACACAAACGAACACTCCACATGCGTGTTTCACATGCCACCAACTCCACATTCACAGGCAACTTCAGCGCCACAGCTGTTTTCAGATAGCCCTCATTGCAAAGGCTCTAGACGCAAATATTGGTGTGAGAGCTAATTCAATCAAGGAAGTACTGCATGTTGGTGAAGGGCATATTGAAGAAGGATCAGCCGAGTGGTTCTTGTGGGAGAACAACTCCATTTGGCTCAATAACTTCACACACCATCAGGCTTCCAAGCAGCTCTCAAGGAAACTCAGTTTTCACACTCTATGCTTAGTGCCCTTTGAGTGCCTAAGACTGAAATGAAGCTTGGTGAGCATCCCACACAAACGAATGCTCCACATGCGGGTTTCACATGCCACCAACTCCACATTCACAGGCAACTTCAGCGCCACAGCCGTTTTCAGATAGCCCTCAATGCAAAGGATCTAGACGCAAATATTGGTGTGAGAGCTAATTCAATCAAGGAAGTACTGCATGTTGGTGAAGGGCATATTGAAGAAGGATCAGCCGAGTGGTTCTTGTGGGAGAACAACTCCATTTGGCTCACTAACTTCACACACCATCAGGCTTCCAAGCAGCTCTCAAGGAAACTCAGTTTTCACACTCTATGCTTAGTGCCCTTTGAGTGCCTAGGACTGAAATGAAGCTTGGTGAGCATCCCACACAAACGAATGCTCCACATGCGGGTTTCACATGCCACCAACTCCACATTCACAGGCAACTTCAGCGCCACAGCCGTTTTCAGATAGCCCTCAATGCAAAGCCTCTAGACACAAATATTGGTGTGAGAACTAATTGAATCAAGGAAACACTGCATGTTGGTGAAGGGCATATTGAAGAAGGATCAGCCGAGTGGTTCTTGTGGGAGAACAACTCCATTTGGCTCACTAACTTCACACACCATCAGGCTTCCAAGCAGCTCTCAAGGAAACTCAGTTTTCAAACTCTATGCTTAGTGCCCCTGAGTGCCTAGGACTGAAATTAAGCTTGGTGAGCATCCCACACAAACGAATACTCCACATGCGGGTTTCACATGCCACCAACTCCACATTCACAGGCAACTTCAGCGACACAGCCGTTTTCAGATAGCCCTCAATGCAAAGGCTCTAGACGCAAATATTGGTGTGAGAGCTAATTCAATCAAGGAGACACTGCATGTTGGTGAAGGGCATATTGAAGAAGGATCAGCCGAGTGGTTCTTGTGGGAGAACAACTCCATTTGTCTCACTAACTTCACACACCATCAGGCTTCCAAGCAGCTCTCAAGGAAACTCAGTTTTCACACTCTATGCTTAGTGCCCTTTGAGTGCCTAAGACTGAAATGAAGCTTGGTGAGCATCCCACACAAACGAATGCTCCACATGCGGGTTTCACATGCCACCAACTCCACATTCTCAGGCAACTTCAGCGCCACAGCCGTTTTCAGATTGCCCTCAATGCAAAGCCTCTAGACACAAATATTGGTGTGAGAACTAATTCAATCAAGGAAACACTGCATGTTGGTGAAGGGCATATTGAAGAAGGATCAGCCGAGTGGTTCTTGTGGGAGAACAACTCCATTTGGCTCACTAACTTCACACACCATCAGGCTTCCAAGCAGCTCTCAAGGAAACTCAGTTTTCACACTCTATGCTTAGTGCCCTTTGAGTACCTAAGACTGAAATGAAGCTTGGTGAGCATCCCACACAAACGAATGCTCCACATGCGTGTTTCACATGCCACCAACTCCACATTCACAGGCAACTTCAGCGCCACAGCCGTTTTCAGATAGCCCTCAATGCAAAACCTCTAGACACAAATATTGGTGTGAGAACTAATTCAATCAAGGAAACACTGCATGTTGGTGAAGGGCATATTGAAGAAGGATCAGCCGAGTGGTTCTTGTGGGAGAACAACTCCATTTGGCTCACTAACTTCACACACCATCAGGCTTCCAAGCAGCTCTCAAGGAAACTCAGTTTTCACACTCTATGCTTAGTGCACTTTGAGTGCATTATCTAGGAATGAACCTGGTAGAGCATCCCACACAAACGAATGCTCCACATGCGTGTTTCACATGCCACCAACTCCACATTCACAGGCAACTTCAGCGCCACAGCCGTTTTCAGATAGCCCTCAATGCAAAGGATCTAGACGCAAATATTGGTGTGAGAGCTAATTCAATCAAGGAAACACTGCATGTTGGTGAAGGGCATATTGAAGAAGGATCAGCCGAGTGGTTCTTGTGGGAGAACAACTCCATTTGGCTCACTAACTTCACACACCATCAGGCTTCCAAGCAGCTCTCAAGGAAACTCAGTTTTCACACTCTATGCTTAGTGCACTTTGAGTGCATTATCTAGGAATGAACCTGGTAGAGCATCCCACACAAACGAATGCTCCACATGCGGGTTTCACATGCCACCAACTCCACATTCACAGGCAACTTCAGCGCCACAGCCGTTTTCAGATAGCCCTCAATGCAAAGGCTCTAGACGCAAATATTGGTGTGAGAGCTAATTCAATCAAGGAAACACTGCATGTTGGTGAAGGGCATATTGAAGAAGGATCAGCCGAGTGGTTCTTGTGGGAGAACAACTCCATTTGGCTCACTAACTTCACACACCATCAGGCTTCCAAGCAGCTCTCAAGGAAACTCAGTTTTCACACTCTATGCTTAGTGCCCTTTGAGTGCCTAGGACTGAAACGAAGCTTGGTGAGCATCCCACACAAACGAATGCTCCACATGCGGGTTTCACATGCCACCAACTCCACATTCACAGGCAACTTCAGCGCCACAGCCGTTTTCAGATAGCCCTCAATGCAAAGCCTCTAGACACAAATATTGGTGTGAGAACTAATTCAATCAAGGAAACACTGCATGTTGGTGAAGGGCATATTGAAGAAGGATCAGCCGAGTGGTTCTTGTGGGAGAACAACTCCATTTGGCTCACTAACTTCACACACCATCAGGCTTCCAAGCAGCTCTCAAGGAAACTCAGTTTTCACACTCTATGCTTAGTGCACTTTGAGTGCATTATCTAGGAATGAACCTGGTAGAGCATCCCACACAAACGAATGCTCCACATGCGTGTTTCACATGCCACCAACTCCACATTCACAGGCAACTTCAGCGCCACAGCCGTTTTCAGATAGCCCTCAATGCAAAGGATCTAGACGCAAATATTGGTGTGAGAGCTAATTCAATCAAGGAAACACTGCATGTTGGTGAAGGGCATATTGAAGAAGGATCAGCCGAGTGGTTCTTGTGGGAGAACAACTCCATTTGGCTCACTAACTTCACACACCATCAGGCTTCCAAGCAGCTCTCAAGGAAACTCAGTTTTCACACTCTATGCTTAGTGCACTTTGAGTGCATTATCTAGGAATGAACCTGGTAGAGCATCCCACACAAACGAATGCTCCACATGCGGGTTTCACATGCCACCAACTCCACATTCACAGGCAACTTCAGCGCCACAGCCGTTTTCAGATAGCCCTCAATGCAAAGGATCTAGACGCAAATATTGGTGTGAGAGCTAATTCAATCAAGGAAACACTGCATGTTGGTGAAGGGCATATTGAAGAAGGATCAGCCAAGTGGTTCTTGTGGGAGAACAACTCCATTTGGCTCACTAACTTCACACACCATCAGGCTTCCAAGCAGCTCTCAAGCAAACTCAGTTTTCACACTCTATGCTTAGTGCCCTTTGAGTGCATTATCTAGGAATGAACCTGGTAGAGCATCCCACACAAACGAATGCTCCACATGCGGGTTTCACATGCCACCAACTCCACATTCACAGGCAACTTCAGCGCCACAGCCGTTTTCAGATAGCCCTCAATGCAAAGGCTCTAGACGCAAATATTTGTGTGAGAGCTAATTCAATCAAGGAAACACTGCATGTTGGTGAAGGGCATATTGAAGAAGGATCAGCCGAGTGGTTCTTGTGGGAGAACAACTCCATTTGGCTCACTAACTTCACACACCATCAGGCTTCCAAGCAGCTCTCAAGGAAACTCAGTTTTCACACTCTATGCTTAGTGCCCTTTGAGTGCCTAGGACTGAAACGAAGCTTGGTGAGCATCCCACACAAACGAATGCTCCACATGCGGGTTTCACATGCCACCAACTCCACATTCACAGGCAACTTCAGCGCCACAGCCATTTTCAGATAGCCCTCAATGCAAAGCCTCTAGACACAAATATTGGTGTGAGAACTAATTCAATCAAGGAAACACTGCATGTTGGTGAAGGGCATATTGAAGAAGGATCAGCCGAGTGGTTCTTGTGGGAGAACAACTCCATTTGGCTCACTAACTTCACACACCATCAGGCTTCCAAGCAGCTCTCAAGAAAACTCAGTTTTCACACTCTATGCTTAGTGCCCTTTGAGTGCATTATCTAGGAATGAACCTGGTAGAGCATCCCACACAAACGAACACTCCACATGCGTGTTTCACATGCCACCAACTCCACATTCACAGGCAACTTCAGCGCCACAGCTGTTTTCAGATAGCCCTCATTGCAAAGGCTCTAGACGCAAATATTGGTGTGAGAGCTAATTCAATCAAGGAAGTACTGCATGTTGGTGAAGGGCATATTGAAGAAGGATCAGCCGAGTGGTTCTTGTGGGAGAACAACTCCATTTGGCTCAATAACTTCACACACCATCAGGCTTCCAAGCAGCTCTCAAGGAAACTCAGTTTTCACACTCTATGCTTAGTGCCCTTTGAGTGCCTAAGACTGAAATGAAGCTTGGTGAGCATCCCACACAAACGAATGCTCCACATGCGGGTTTCACATGCCACCAACTCCACATTCACAGGCAACTTCAGCGCCACAGCCGTTTTCAGATAGCCCTCAATGCAAAGGCTCTACAGGCAAATATTGGTGTGAGAGCTAATTCAATCAAGGAAACACTGCATGTCGGTGAAGGGCATATTGAAGAAGGATCAGCCGAGTGGTTCTTGTGGGAGAACAACTCCATTTGGCTCACTAACTTCACACACCATCAGGCTTCCAAGCAGCTCTCAAGGAAACTCAGTTTTCACACTCTATGCTTAGTGCCCTTTGAGTGCCTAGGACTGAAATGAAGCTTGGTGAGCATCCCACACAAACGAATGCTCCACATGCGGGTTTCACATGCCACCAACTCCACATTCACAGGCAACTTCAGCGCCACAGCCGTTTTCAGATAGCCCTCAATGCAAAGCCTCTAGACACAAATATTGGTGTGAGAACTAATTGAATCAAGGAAACACTGCATGTTGGTGAAGGGCATATTGAAGAAGGATCAGCCGAGTGGTTCTTGTGGGAGAACAACTCCATTTGGCTCACTAACTTCACACACCATCAGGCTTCCAAGCAGCTCTCAAGGAAACTCAGTTTTCACACTCTATGCTTAGTGCACTTTGAGTGCATTATCTAGGAATGAACCTGGTAGAGCATCCCACACAAACGAATGCTCCACATGCGTGTTTCACATGCCACCAACTCCACATTCACAGGCAACTTCAGCGCCACAGCCGTTTTCAGATAGCCCTCAATGCAAAGGATCTAGACGCAAATATTGGTGTGAGAGCTAATTCAATCAAGGAAACACTGCATGTTGGTGAAGGGCATATTGAAGAAGGATCAGCCGAGTGGTTCTTGTGGGAGAACAACTCCATTTGGCTCACTAACTTCACACACCATCAGGCTTCCAAGCAGCTCTCAAGGAAACTCAGTTTTCAAACTCTATGCTTAGTGCCCTTTGAGTGCATTATCTGGGAGTGAACCTGGTAGAGCATCCCACACAAACGAATGCTCCACATGCGGGTTTCACATGCCACCAACTCCACATTCACAGGCAACTTCAGCGCCACAGCCGTTTTCAGATAGCCCTCAATGCAAAGGCTCTAGACGCAAATATTGGTGTGAGAGCTAATTCAATCAAGGAAACACTGCATGTTGGTGAAGGGCATATTGAAGAAGGATCAGCCGAGTGGTTCTTGTGGGAGAACAACTCCATTTGGCTCACTAACTTCACACACCATCAGGCTTCCAAGCAGCTCTCAAGGAAACTCAGTTTTCACACTCTATGCTTAGTGCCCTTTGAGTGCCTAGGACTGAAACGAAGCTTGGTGAGCATCCCACACAAACGAATGCTCCACATGCGGGTTTTCACATGCCACCAACTCCACATTCACAGGCAACTTCAGCGCCACAGCCGTTTTCAGATAGCCCTCAATGCAAAGGCTCTAGACACAAATATTGGTGTGAGAACTAATTCAATCAAGGAAACACTGCATGTTGGTGAAGGGCATATTGAAGAAGGATCAGCCGAGTGGTTCTTGTGGGAGAACAACTCCATTTGGCTCACTAACTTCACACACCATCAGGCTTCCAAGCAGCTCTCAAGAAAACTCAGTTTTCACACTCTATGCTTAGTGCCCTTTGAGTGCATTATCTAGGAATGAACCTGGTAGAGCATCCCACACAAACGAACACTCCACATGCGTGTTTCACATGCCACCAACTCCACATTCACAGGCAACTTCAGCGCCACAGCTGTTTTCAGATAGCCCTCATTGCAAAGGCTCTAGACGCAAATATTGGTGTGAGAGCTAATTCAATCAAGGAAGTACTGCATGTTGGTGAAGGGCATATTGAAGAAGGATCAGCCGAGTGGTTCTTGTGGGAGAACAACTCCATTTGGCTCACTAACTTCACACACCATCAGGCTTCCAAGCAGCTCTCAAGGAAACTCAGTTTTCACACTCTATGCTTAGTGCCCTTTGAGTGCCTAAGACTGAAATGAAGCTTGGTGAGCATCCCACACAAACGAATGCTCCACATGCGGGTTTCACATGCCACCAACTCCACATTCACAGGCAACTTCAGCGCCACAGCCGTTTTCAGATAGCCCTCAATGCAAAGACTCTAGACGCAAATACTGGTGTGAGAGCTAATTCAATCAAGGAAGTACTGCATGTTGGTGAAGGGCATATTGAAGAAGGATCAGCCGAGTGGTTCTTGTGGGAGAACAACTCCATTTGGCTCACTAACTTCACACACCATCAGGCTTCCAAGCAGCTCTCAAGGAAACTCAGTTTTCACACTCTATGCTTAGTGCCCTTTGAGTGCCTAGGACTGAAATGAAGCTTGGTGAGCATCCCACACAAACGAATGCTCCACATGCGGGTTTCACATGCCACCAACTCCACATTCACAGGCAACTTCAGCGCCACAGCCGTTTTCAGATAGCCCTCAATGCAAAGCCTCTAGACACAAATATTGGTGTGAGAACTAATTGAATCAAGGAAACACTGCATGTTGGTGAAGGGCATATTGAAGAAGGATCAGCCGAGTGGTTCTTGTGGGAGAACAACTCCATTTGGCTCACTAACTTCACACACCATCAGGCTTCCAAGCAGCTCTCAAGGAAACTCAGTTTTCAAACTCTATGCTTAGTGCCCCTGAGTGCCTAGGACTGAAATTAAGCTTGGTGAGCATCCCACACAAACGAATACTCCACATGCGGGTTTCACATGCCACCAACTCCACATTCACAGGCAACTTCAGCGACACAGCCGTTTTCAGATAGCCCTCAATGCAAAGGCTCTAGACGCAAATATTGGTGTGAGAGCTAATTCAATCAAGGAGACACTGCATGTTGGTGAAGGGCATATTGAAGAAGGATCAGCCGAGTGGTTCTTGTGGGAGAACAACTCCATTTGTCTCACTAACTTCACACACCATCAGGCTTCCAAGCAGCTCTCAAGGAAACTCAGTTTTCACACTCTATGCTTAGTGCCCTTTGAGTGCCTAAGACTGAAATGAAGCTTGGTGAGCATCCCACACAAACGAATGCTCCACATGCGGGTTTCACATGCCACCAACTCCACATTCTCAGGCAACTTCAGCGCCACAGCCGTTTTCAGATTGCCCTCAATGCAAAGGCTCTAGACGCAAATATTGGTGTGAGAGCTAATTGAATCAAGGAAACACTGCATGTTGGTGAAGGGCATATTGAAGAAGGATCAGCCGAGTGGTTCTTGTGGGAGAACAACTCCATTTGGCTCACTAACTTCACACACCATCAGGTTTCCAAGCAGCTCTCAAGGAAACTCAGTTTTCACACTATATGCTTAGTGCCCTTTGAGTGCCTAAGACTGAAATGAAGCTTGGTGAGCATCCCACACAAACGAATGCTCCACATGCGGGTTTCACATGCCACCAACTCCACATTCTCAGGCAACTTCAGTGCCACAGCCGTTTTCAGATAGCCCTCAATGCAAAGCCTCTAGACACAAATATTGGTGTGAGAACTAATTCAATCAAGGAAACACTGCATGTTGGTGAAGGGCATATTGAAGAAGGATCAGCCGAGTGGTTCTTGTGGGAGAACAACTCCATTTGGCTCACTAACTTCACACACCATCAGGCTTCCAAGCAGCTCTCAAGGAAACTCAGTTTTCACACTCTATGCTTAGTGCCCTTTGAGTGCCTAAGACTGAAATGAAGCTTGGTGAGCATCCCACACAAACGAATGCTCCACATGCGGGTTTCACATGCCACCAACTCCACATTCACAGGCAACTTCAGCGCCACAGCCGTTTTCAGATTGGCCTCAATGCAAAGGCTCTAGACGCAAATATTGGTGTGAGAGCTAATTGAATCAAGGAAACACTGCATGTTGGTGAAGGGCATATTGAAGAAGGATCAGCCGAGTGGTTCTTGTGGGAGAACAACTCCATTTGGCTCACTAACTTCACACACCATCAGGTTTCCAAGCAGCTCTCAAGGAAACTCAGTTTTCACACTATATGCTTAGTGCCCTTTGAGTGCATTATCTAGGAATGAACTTGGTAGAGCATCCCACACAAACGAATGCTCCACATGCGGGTTTCACATGCCACCAACTCCACATTCTCAGGCAACTTCAGCGCCACAGCCATTTTCAGTTAGCCCTCAATGCAAAGGCTCTAGACGCGAATATTTTTGTGAGAGCTAATTCAATCAAGGAAACACTGCATGTTGGTGAAGGGCATATTGAAGAAGGACCAGCCGAGTGGTTCTTGTGGGAGAACAACTCCATTTGGCTCACTAACTTCACACACCATCATGCTTCCAAGCAGCTCTCAAGGAAACTCAGTTTTTCACACTCTATGCTTAGTGCCCTTTGAGTGCCTAGGACTGAAACGAAGGTTGTTGAGCATCCCACACAAACGAATGCTCCACATGCGGGTTTCACATGCCACCAACTCCACATTCACCGGCAACTTCAGCGCCACAGCCGTTTTCAGATAGCCCTCAATGCAAAGCCTCTAGACACAAATATTGGTGTGAGAACTAATTCAATCAATGAAACACTGCATGTTGGTGAAGGGCATATTGAAGAAGGATCAGCCGAGTGGTTCTTGTGGGAGAACAACTCCATTTGGCTCACTAACTTCACACACCATCAGGCTTCCAAGCAGCTCTCAAGGAAACTCAGTTTTCACACTCTATGCTTAGTGTCCTTTGAGTGCCTAGGACTGAAATGAAGCTTGGTGAGCATCCCACACAAACGAATGCTCCACATGCGGGTTTCAGATGCCACCAACTGCACATTCACAGGCAACTTCAGCGCCACAGCTGTTTTCAGATAGCCCTCAATGCAAAGGCTCTAGACGCAAATATTGGTGTGAGAGCTAATTGAATCAAGGAAACACTGCATGTTGGTGAAGGGCATATTGAAGAAGGATCAGCCGAGTGGTTCTTGTGGGAGAACAACTCCATTTGTCTCACTAACTTCACACACCATCAGGCTTCCAAGGAGCTCTCAAGAAAACTCAGTTTTCACACTCTATGCTTAGTGCCCTTTGAGTGCATTATCTAGGAATGAACCTGGTAGAGCATCCCACACAAACGAACACTCCACATGCGTGTTTCACATGCCACCAACTCGACATTCACAGGCAACTTCAGCGCCACAGCTGTTTTCAGATAGCCCTCATTGCAAAGGCTCTAGACGCAAATATTGGTGTGAGAGCTAATTCAATCAAGGAAGTACTGCATGTTGGTGAAGGGCATATTGAAGAAGGATCAGCCGAGTGGTTCTTGTGGGAGAACAACTCCATTTGGCTCACTAACTTCACACACCATCAGGCTTCCAAGCAGCTCTCAAGGAAACTCAGTTTTCACACTCTATGCTTAGTGCCCTTTGAGTGCATTATCTAGGAATGAACCTGGTAGAGCATCCCACACAAACGAATGCTCCACATGCGAGTTTCACATGCCACCAACTCCACATTCACAGGCAACTTCAGCGCCACAGCCGTTTTCAGATTGCCCTCAATGCAAAGGCTCTAGAAGCAAATATTGGTGTGAGAGCTAATTCAATCAAGGAAACACTGCATGTTGGTGAAGGGCATATTGAAGAAGGATCAGCCGAGTGGTTCTTGTGGGAGAACAACTCCATTTGGCTCACTAACTTCACACACCATCAGGCTTCCAAGCAGCTCTCAAGGAAACTCAGTTTTCACACTCTATGCTTAGTGCCCTTTGAGTGCCTAGGACTGAAACGAAGGTTGTTGAGCATCCCACACAAACGAATGCTCCACATGCGGGTTTCACATGCCACCAACTCCACATTCACAGGCAACTTCAGCGCCACAGCCGTTTTCAGATAGCCCTCAATGCAAAGCCTCTAGACACAAATATTGGTGTGAGAACTAATTCAATCAAGGAAACACTGCATGTTGGTGAAGGGCATATTGAAGAAGGATCAGCCGAGTGGTTCTTGTAGGAGAACAACTCCATTTGGCTCACTAACTTCACACACCATCAGGCTTCCAAGCAGCTCTCAAGGAAACTCAGTTTTCAAACTCTATGCTTAGTGCCCCTGAGTGCCTAGGACTGAAATTAAGCTTGGTGAGCATCCCACACAAACGAATGCTCCACATGCGGGTTTCACATGCCACCAACTCCACATTCACAGGCAACTTCAGCGACACAGCCGTTTTCAGATACCCCTCATTGCAAAGGCTCTAGACGCAAATATTGGTGTGAGAGCTAATTCAATCAAGGAGACACTGCATGTTGGTGAAGGGCATATTGAAGAAGGATCAGCCGAGTGGTTCTTGTGGGAGAACAACTCCATCTGGCTCACTAACTTCACACACCATCAGGCTTCCAAGCAGCTCTCAAGGAAACTCAGTTTTCACACTCTATGCTTAGTGCCCTTTGAGTGCCTAAGACTGAAATGAAGCTTGGTGAGCATCCCACACAAACGAATGCTCCACATGCGGGTTTCACATGCCACCAACTCCACATTCACAGGCAACTTCAGCGCCACAGCCGTTTTCAGATAGCCCTCAATGCAAAGGCTCTAGACGCAAATATTGGTGTGAGAGCTAATTGAATCAAGGAAACACTGCATGTTGGTGAAGGGCATATTGAAGAAGGATCAGCCGAGTGGTTCTTGTGGGAGAACAACTCCATTTGGCTCACTAACTTCACACACCATCAGGTTTCCAAGCAGCTCTCAAGGAAACTCAGTTTTCACACTCTATGCTTAGTGCCCTTTGAGTGCATTATCTAGGAATGAACCTGGTAGAGCATCCCACACAAACGAATGCTCCACATGCGAGTTTCACATGCCACCAACTCCACATTCTCAGGCAACTTCAGCGCCACAGCCATTTTCAGATAGCCCTCAATGCAAAGGCTCTAGACGCGAATATTTTTGTGAGAGCTAATTCAATCAAGGAAACACTGCATGTTGGTGAAGGGCATATTGAAGAAGGATCAGCCGAGTGGTTCTTGTGGGAGAACAACTCCATTTGGCTCACTAACTTCACACACCATCAGGCTTCCAAGCAGCTCTCAAGGAAACTCAGTTTTCACACTCTATGCTTAGTGCCCTTTGAGTGCCTAAGACTGAAATGAAGCTTGGTGAGCATCCCACACAAACGAATGCTCCACATGCGGGTTTCACATGCCACCAACTCCACATTCTCAGGCAACTTCAGTGCCACAGCTGTTTTCAGATAGCCCTCATTGCAAAGGCTCTAGAGGCACAATATTGGTGTGAGAGCTAATTCAATCAAGGAAGTGCTGCATGTTGGTGAAGGGCATACTGAAGAAGGATCAGCCGAGTGGTTCTTGTGGGAGAACAACTCCATTTGGCTCACTAACTTCACACACCATCAGGCTTCCAAGCAGCTCTCAAGGAAACTCAGTTTTCACACTCTATGCTTAGTGCCCTTTGAGTGCCTAGGACTGAAACGAAGGTTGTTGAGCATCCCACACAAACGAATGCTCCACATGCAGGTTTCACATGCCACCAACTCCACATTCACAGGCAACTTCAGCGCCACAGCCGTTTTCAGATAGCCCTCAATGCAAAGCCTCTAGACACAAATATTGGTGTGAGAACTAATTCAATCAAGGAAACACTGCATGTTGGTGAAGGGCATATTGAAGAAGGATCAGTCGAGTGGTTCTTGTGGGAGAACAACTCCATTTGGCTCACTAACTTCACACACCATCAGGCTTCCAAGCAGCTCTCAAGGAAACTCAGTTTTCACACTATATGCTTAGTGCCCTTTGAGTGCATTATCTAGGAATGAACTTGGTAGAGCATCCCACACAAACGAATGCTCCACATGCGGGTTTCACATGCCACCAACTCCACATTCTCAGGCAACTTCAGTGCCACAGCCATTTTCAGATAGCCCTCAATGCAAAGGCTCTAGACGTGAATATTGTTGTGAGAGCTAATTCAATCAAGGAAACACTGCATGTTGGTGAAGGGCATATTGAAGAAGGATCAGCCGAGTGGTTCTTGTGGGAGAACAACTCCATTTGGCTCACTAACTTCACACACCATCAGGCTTCCAAGCAGCTCTCAAGGAAACTCAGTTTTCACACTCTATGCTTAGTGCACTTTGAGTGCATTATCTAGGAATGAACCTGGTAGAGCATCCCACACAAACGAATGCTCCACATGCGGGTTTCACATGCCACCAACTCCACATTCACAGGCAACTTCAGCGCCACAGCCGTTTTCAGATAGCACTCAATGAAAAGGCTCTAGACGCAAATATTGGTGTGAGAACTAATTCAATCAAGGAAGTACTGCATGTTGGTGAAGGGCATATTGAAGAAGGATCAGCCGAGTGGTTCTTGTGGGAGAACAACTCCATTTGGCTCACTAACTTCACACACCATCAGGCTTCCAAGCAGCTCTCAAGGAAACTCAGTTTTCACACTCTATGCTTAGTGTCCTTTGAGTGCCTAGGACTGAAATGAAGCTTGGTGAGCATCCCACACAAACGAATGCTCCACATGCGGGTTTCACATGCCACCAACTCCACATTCACAGGCAACTTCAGTGCCACAGCTGTTTTCAGATAGCCCTCAATGCAAAGGCTCTAGACACAAATATTGGTGTGAGAGCTAATTCAATCAAGGAAACACTGCATGTTGGTGAAGGGCATATTGAAGAAGGATCAGCCGAGTGGTTCTTGTGGGAGAACAACTCCATTTGGCTCACTAACTTCACACACCATCAGGCTTCCAAGCAGTTCTCAAGGAAACTCAGTTTTCACACTCTATGCTTAGTGCCCTTTGAGTGCCTAGGACTGAAATGAAGGTTGTTGAGCATCCCACACAAACGAATGCTCCACATGCGGGTTTCACATGCCACCAACTCCACATTCTCAGGCAACTTCAGCGCCACAGCTGTTTTCAGATAGCCCTCAATGCAAAGGATATAGACGCAAATATTGGTGTGAGAGCTAATTCAATCAAGGAAACACTGCATGTTGGTGAAGGGCATTTTGAAGAAGGATCAGCCGAGTGGTTCTTGTGGGAGAACAACTCCATTTGGCTCACTAACTTCACACACCATCAGGCTTCCAAGCAGCTCTCAAGGAAACTCAGTTTTCACACTCTATGCTTAGTGCCCTTTGAGTGCATTATCTAGGAATGAACCTGGTAGAGCATCCCACACAAACGAATGCTCCACATGCGAGTTTCACATGCCACCAACTCCACATTCTCAGGCAACTTCAGCGCCACAGCCATTTTCAGATAGCCCTCAATGCAAAGGCTCTAGACGCGAATATTTTTGTGAGAGCTAATTCAATCAAGGAAACACTGCATGTTGGTGAAGGGCATATTGAAGAAGGATCAGCCGAGTGGTTCTTGTGGGAGAACAACTCCATTTGGCTCACTAACTTCACACACCATCAGGCTTCCAAGCAGCTCTCAAGGAAACTCAGTTTTCACACTCTATGCTTAGTGCCCTTTGAGTGCCTAAGACTGAAATGAAGCTTGGTGAGCATCCCACACAAACGAATGCTCCACATGCGGGTTTCACATGCCACCAACTCCACATTCTCAGGCAACTTCAGTGCCACAGCTGTTTTCAGATAGCCCTCATTGCAAAGGCTCTAGAGGCACAATATTGGTGTGAGAGCTAATTCAATCAAGGAAGTGCTGCATGTTGGTGAAGGGCATACTGAAGAAGGATCAGCCGAGTGGTTCTTGTGGGAGAACAACTCCATTTGGCTCACTAACTTCACACACCATCAGGCTTCCAAGCAGCTCTCAAGGAAACTCAGTTTTCACACTCTATGCTTAGTGCCCTTTGAGTGCCTAGGACTGAAACGAAGGTTGTTGAGCATCCCACACAAACGAATGCTCCACATGCAGGTTTCACATGCCACCAACTCCACATTCACAGGCAACTTCAGCGCCACAGCCGTTTTCAGATAGCCCTCAATGCAAAGCCTCTAGACACAAATATTGGTGTGAGAACTAATTCAATCAAGGAAACACTGCATGTTGGTGAAGGGCATATTGAAGAAGGATCAGTCGAGTGGTTCTTGTGGGAGAACAACTCCATTTGGCTCACTAACTTCACACACCATCAGGCTTCCAAGCAGCTCTCAAGGAAACTCAGTTTTCACACTATATGCTTAGTGCCCTTTGAGTGCATTATCTAGGAATGAACTTGGTAGAGCATCCCACACAAACGAATGCTCCACATGCGGGTTTCACATGCCACCAACTCCACATTCTCAGGCAACTTCAGTGCCACAGCCATTTTCAGATAGCCCTCAATGCAAAGGCTCTAGACGTGAATATTGTTGTGAGAGCTAATTCAATCAAGGAAACACTGCATGTTGGTGAAGGGCATATTGAAGAAGGATCAGCCGAGTGGTTCTTGTGGGAGAACAACTCCATTTGGCTAACTAACTTCACACACCATCAGGCTTCCAAGCAGCTCTCAAGGAAACTCAGTTTTCACACTCTATGCTTAGTGCACTTTGAGTGCATTATCTAGGAATGAACCTGGTAGAGCATCCCACACAAACGAATGCTCCACATGCGGGTTTCACATGCCACCAACTCCACATTCACAGGCAACTTCAGCGCCACAGCCGTTTTCAGATAGCACTCAATGAAAAGGCTCTAGACGCAAATATTGGTGTGAGAACTAATTCAATCAAGGAAGTACTGCATGTTGGTGAAGGGCATATTGAAGAAGGATCAGCCGAGTGGTTCTTGTGGGAGAACAACTCCATTTGGCTCACTAACTTCACACACCATCAGGCTTCCAAGCAGCTCTCAAGGAAACTCAGTTTTCACACTCTATGCTTAGTGTCCTTTGAGTGCCTAGGACTGAAATGAAGCTTGGTGAGCATCCCACACAAACGAATGCTCCACATGCGGGTTTCACATGCCACCAACTCCACATTCACAGGCAACTTCAGTGCCACAGCCGTTTTCAGATAGCCCTCAATGCAAAGGCTCTAGACACAAATATTGGTGTGAGAGCTAATTCAATCAAGGAAACACTGCATGTTGGTGAAGGGCATATTGAAGAAGGATCAGCCGAGTGGTTCTTGTGGGAGAACAACTCCATTTGGCTCACTAACTTCACACACCATCAGGCTTCCAAGCAGTTCTCAAGGAAACTCAGTTTTCACACTCTATGCTTAGTGCCCTTTGAGTGCCTAGGACTGAAATGAAGGTTGTTGAGCATCCCACACAAACGAATGCTCCACATGCGGGTTTCACATGCCACCAACTCCACATTCTCA
This sequence comes from Ochotona princeps, assembly GCF_030435755.1. Taxonomy (NCBI): domain Eukaryota; kingdom Metazoa; phylum Chordata; class Mammalia; order Lagomorpha; family Ochotonidae; genus Ochotona; species Ochotona princeps. The sequence goes on from NW_026701756.1 coordinate 47,005, forward strand.
GGCAACTTCAGCGCCACAGCTGTTTTCAGATAGCCCTCAATGCAAAGGATATAGACGCAAATATTGGTGTGAGAGCTAATTCAATCAAGGAAACACTGCATGTTGGTGAAGGGCATTTTGAAGAAGGATCAGCCGAGTGGTTCTTGTGGGAGAACAACTCCATTTGGCTCACTAACTTCACACACCATCAGGCTTCCAAGCAGCTCTCAAGGAAACTCAGTTTTCACACTCTATGCTTAGTGCCCTTTGAGTGCATTATCTAGGAATGAACCTGGTAGAGCATCCCACACAAACGAATGCTCCACATGCGGGTTTCACATGCCACCAACTCCACATTCACAGGCAACTTCAGCGCCACAGCCGTTTTCAGATATCCCTCAATGCAAAGGCTCTAGACGCAAATATTGGTGTGAGAGCTAATTGAATCAAGGAAACACTGCATGTTGGTGAAGGGCATATTGAAGAAGGATCAGCCGAGTGGTTCTTGTGGGAGAACAACTCCATTTGGCTCACTAACTTCACACACCATCAGGCTTCCAAGCAGCTCTCAAGGAAACTCAGTTTTCACACTCTATGCTTAGTGCCCTTTGAGTGCATTATCTAGGAATGAACCTGGTAGAGCATCCCACACAAACGAATGCTCCACATGCGTGTTTCACATGCCACCAACTCCACATTCACAGGCAACTTCAGCGCCACAGCTGTTTTCAGATAGCCCTCATTGCAAAGGCTCTAGACGCAAATATTGGTGTGAGAGCTAATTCAATCAAGGAAGTACTGCATGTTGGTGAAGGGCATATTGAAGAAGGATCAGCCGAGTGGTTCTTGTGGGAGAACAACTCCATTTGGCTCACTAACTTCACACACCATCAGGCTTCCAAGCAGCTCTCAAGGAAACTCAGTTTTCACACTCTATGCTTAGTGCCCTTTGAGTGCATTATCTAGGAATGAACTTGGTAGAGCATCCCACACAAACGAATGCTCCACATGCGGGTTTCACATGCCACCAACTCCACATTCTCAGGCAACTTCAGCGCCACAGCCATTTTCAGATAGCCCTCAATGCAAAGGCTCTAGACGCGAATATTGTTGTGAGAGCTAATTCAATCAAGGAAACACTGCATGTTGGTGAAGGGCATATTGAAGAAGGATCAGCCGAGTGGTTCTTGTGGGAGAACAACTCCATTTGGCTCACTAACTTCACACACCATCAGGCTTCCAAGCAGCTCTCAAGGAAACTCAGTTTTCACACTCTATGCTTAGTGCCCTTTGAGTGCATTATCTAGGAATGAACCTGGTAGAGCATCCCACACAAACGAATGCTCCACATGCGGGTTTCACATGCCACCAACTCCACATTCTCAGGCAACTTCAGCGCCACAGCCGTTTTCAGATAGCCCTCAATGCAAAGGCTCTAGACGCAAATATTGGTGTGAGAGCTAATTCAATCAAGGAAGTACTGCATGTTGGTGAAGGGCATATTGAAGAAGGATCAGCCGAGTGGTTCTTGTGGGAGAACAACTCCATTTGGCTCACTAACTTCACACACCATCAGGCTTCCAAGCAGCTCTCAAGGAAACTCAGTTTTCACACTCTATGCTTAGTGTCCTTTGAGTGCCTAGGACTGAAATGAAGCTTGGTGAGCATCCCACACAAACGAATGCTCCACATGCGGGTTTCACATGCCACCAACTCCACATTCACAGGCAACTTCAGCGCCACAGCTGTTTTCAGATAGCCCTCAATGCAAAGGCTCTAGACGCAAATATTGGTGTGAGAGCTAATTCAATCAAGGAAACACTGCATGTTGGTGAAGGGCATATTGAAGAAGGATCAGCCGAGTGGTTCTTGTGGGAGAACAACTCCATTTGGCTCACTAACTTCACACACCATCAGGCTTCCAAGCAGTTCTCAAGGAAACTCAGTTTTCACACTCTATGCTTAGTGCCCTTTGAGTGCCTAGGACTGAAATGAAGGTTGTTGAGCATCCCACACAAACGAATGCTCCACATGCGGGTTTCACATGCCACCAACTCCACATTCTCAGGCAACTTCAGCGCCACAGCTGTTTTCAGATAGCCCTCAATGCAAAGGATCTAGACGCAAATATTGTTGTGAGAGCTAATTCAATCAAGGAAACACTGCATGTTGGTGAAGGGCATTTTGAAGAAGGATCAGCCGAGTGGTTCTTGTGGGAGAACAACTCCATTTGGCTCACTAACTTCACACACCATCAGGCTTCCAAGCAGCTCTCAAGGAAACTCAGTTTTCACACTCTATGCTTAGTGCCCTTTGAGTGCCTAAGACTGAAATGAAGCTTGGTGAGCATCCCACACAAACGAATGCTCCACATGCGGGTTTCACATGCCACCAACTCCACATTCACAGGCAACATCAGCGCCACAGCCGTTTTCAGATATCCCTCAATGCAAAGGCTCTAGACGCAAATATTGGTGTGAGAGCTAATTGAATCAAGGAAACACTGCATGTTGGTGAAGGGCATATTGAAGAAGGATCAGCCGAGTGGTTCTTGTGGGAGAACAACTCCATTTGGCTCACTAACTTCACACACCATCAGGCTTCCAAGCAGCTCTCAAGGAAACTCAGTTTTCACACTCTATGCTTAGTGCCCTTTGAGTGCATTATCTAGGAATGAACCTGGTAGAGCATCCCACACAAACGAATGCTCCACATGCGTGTTTCACATGCCACCAACTCCACATTCACAGGCAACTTCAGCGCCACAGCTGTTTTCAGATAGCCCTCATTGCAAAGGCTCTAGACGCAAATATTGGTGTGAGAGCTAATTCAATCAAGGAAGTACTGCATGTTGGTGAAGGGCATATTGAAGAAGGATCAGCCGAGTGGTTCTTGTGGGAGAACAACTCCATTTGGCTCACTAACTTCACACACCATCAGGCTTCCAAGCAGCTCTCAAGGAAACTCAGTTTTCACACTCTATGCTTAGTGCCCTTTGAGTGCATTATCTAGGAATGAACTTGGTAGAGCATCCCACACAAACGAATGCTCCACATGCGGGTTTCACATGCCACCAACTCCACATTCTCAGGCAACTTCAGCGCCACAGCCATTTTCAGATAGCCCTCAATGCAAAGGCTCTAGACGCGAATATTGTTGTGAGAGCTAATTCAATCAAGGAAACACTGCATGTTGGTGAAGGGCATATTGAAGAAGGATCAGCCGAGTGGTTCTTGTGGGAGAACAACTCCATTTGGCTCACTAACTTCACACACCATCAGGCTTCCAAGCAGCTCTCAAGGAAACTCAGTTTTCACACTCTATGCTTAGTGCCCTTTGAGTGCATTATCTAGGAATGAACCTGGTCGAGCATCCCACACAAACGAATGCTCCACATGCGGGTTTCACATGCCAGCAACTCCACATTCTCAGGCAACTTCAGCGCCACAGCCGTTTTCAGATAGCCCTCAATGCAAAGGCTCTAGACGCAAATATTGGTGTGAGAGCTAATTCAATCAAGGAAGTACTGCATGTTGGTGAAGGGCATATTGAAGAAGGATCAGCCGAGTGGTTCTTCTGGGAGAACAACTCCATTTGGCTCACTAACTTCACACACCATCAGGCTTCCAAGCAGCTCTCAAGGAAACTCAGTTTTCACACTCTATGCTTAGTGTCCTTTGAGTGCCTAGGACTGAAATGAAGCTTGGTGAGCATCCCACACAAACGAATGCTCCACATGCGGGTTTCACATGCCACCAACTCCACATTCACAGGCAACTTCAGCGCCACAGCTGTTTTCAGATAGCCCTCAATGCAAAGGCTCTAGACGCAAATATTGGTGTGAGAGCTAATTCAATCAAGGAAACACTGCATGTTGGTGAAGGGCATATTGAAGAAGGATCAGCCGAGTGGTTCTTGTGGGAGAACAACTCCATTTGGCTCACTAACTTCACACACCATCAGGCTTCCAAGCAGCTCTCAAGGAAACTCAGTTTTCACACTCTATGCTTAGTGCCCTTTGAGTGCATTATCTAGGAATGAACCTGGTAGAGCATCCCACACAAACGAACACTCCACATGCGTGTTTCACATGCCACCAACTCCACATTCACAGGCAACTTCAGCGCCACAGCCATTTTCAGATAGCCCTCATTGCAAAGGCTCTAGACGCAAATATCGGTGTGAGAGCTAATTCAATCAAGGAAGTACTGCATGTTGGTCAAGGGCTTATTGAAGAAGGATCAGCCGAGTGGTTCTTGTGGGAGAACAACTCCATTTGGCTCACTAACTTCACACACCATCAGGCTTCCAAGCAGCTCTCAAGGAAACTCAGTTTTCACACTCTATGCTTAGTGCCCTTTGAGTGCCTAGGACTGAAATGAAGGTTGTTGAGCATCCCACACAAACGAATGCTCCACATGCGGGTTTCACATGCCACCAACTCCACATTCTCAGGCAACTTCAGTGCCACAGCCGTTTTCAGATAGCCCTCAATGCAAAGGATCTAGACGCAAATATTGGTGTGAGAGCTAATTCAATCAAGGAAACACTGCATGTTGGTGAAAGGCATATTGAAGAAGGATCAGCCGAGTGGTTCTTGTGGGAGAACAACTCCATTTGGCTCACTAACTTCACACACCATCAGGCTTCCAAGCAGCTCTCAAGGAAACTCAGTTTTCACACTCTATGCTTAGTGCCCTTTGAGTGCCTAAGACTGAAATGAGGCTTGGTGAGCATCCCACACAAACGAATGCTCCACATGCGGGTTTCACATGCCACCAACTCCACATTCACAGGCAACATCAGCGCCACAGCCGTTTTCAGATAGCCCTCAATGCAAAGGCTCTAGACGCAAATATTGGTGTGAGAGCTAATTCAATCAAGGAGACACTTCATGTTGGTGAAGGGCATATTGAAGAAGGATCAGCCGAGTGGTTCTTGTGGGAGAACAACTCCATTTGGCTCACTAACTTCACACACCATCAGGCTTCCACGCAGCTCTCAAGGAAACTCAGTTTTCACACTCTATGCTTAGTGCCCTTTGAGTGCATTATCTAGGAATGAACCTGGTAGAGCATCCCACACAAACGAACCCTCCACATGCGGGTTTCACATGCCACCAACTCCACATTCACAGGCAACTTCAGCGCCACAGCCGTTTTCAGATAGCCCTCAATGCAAAGGCTCTACACGCAAATATTGGTGTGAGAGCTAATTCAATCAAGGAAGTACTGCATGTTGGTGAAGGGCATATTGAAGAAGGATCAGCCGAGTGGTTCTCGTGGGAGAGCAACTCCATTTGGCTCACTAACTTCACACACCATCAGGCTTCCAAGCAGCTCTCAAGGAAACTCAGTTTTCACACTCTATGCTTAGTGCACTTTGAGTGCATTATCTAGGAATGAACCTGGTAGAGCATCCCACACAAACGAATGCTCCACATGCGGGTTTCACATGCCACCAACTCCACATTCACAGGCAACTTCAGCGCCACAGCCGTTTTCAGATAGCCCTCAATGCAAAGGCTCTAGAAGCAAATATCGGTGTGAGAGCTAATTCAATCAAGGAAACACTGCATGTTGGTGAAGGGCATATTGAAGAAGGATCAGCCGAGTGGTTCTTGTGGGAGAACAACTCCATTTGGCTCACTAACTTCACACACCATCAGGCTTCCAAGCAGCTCTCAAGGAAACTCAGTTTTCACACTCTATGCTTAGTGCCCTTTGAGTGCCTAGGACTGAAATGAAGCTTGGTGAGCATCCCACAGAAACGAATGCTCCACATGCTGGTTTCACATGCCACCAACTCCACATTCACAGGCAACATCAGCGCCACAGCCGTTTTCAGATATCCCTCAATGCAAAGGCTCTAGACGCAAATATTGGTGTGAGAGCTAATTCAATCAAGGAGACACTTCATGTTGGTGAAGGGCATATTGAAGAAGGATCAGCCGAGTGGTTCTTGTGGGAGAACAACTCCATTTGGCTCACTAACTTCACACACCATCAGGCTTCCACGCAGCTCTCAAGGAAACTCAGTTTTCACACTCTATGCTTAGTGCCCTTTGAGTGCATTATCTAGGAATGAACCTGGTAGAGCATCCCACACAAACGAATGCTCCACATGCGTGTTTCATATGCCACCAACTCCACATTCACAGGCAACTTCAGCGCCACAGCCGTTTTCAGATAGCCCTCAATGCAAAGGCTCTAGACGCAAATATTGATGTGAGAGCTAACACAATCAAGGAAATACTCTATGTTGGTGAAGGGCATATTGAAGAAGGATCAGCCGAGTGGTTCTTGTGGTGAGAACAACTCCATTTGTCTCACTAACTTCACACACCATCAGGCTTCCAAGCAGCTCTCAAGGAAACTCAGTTTTCTTTTTTTTTTATTTATTTATTTATTTTTTTAAATTTTATTTTAAATTCATTAATTACATTGTATTATGTGACACAGTTTCATAGGTACTGGGATTCTCCCCACCCCTCCCCAAACCCTCCCACCATGGTGGATTCCTCCACCTTGTTGCATAACCACAGTTCAAGTTCAATTGAGATTCCCCCATTGCAAGCATATACCAAACATAGAGTCCAGCATCTTATTGTCTAGTCAAGTTCAACGGCTTCTTATGTATACCCTCTCTGGTCTGAAGACCGAGCAAGCAGAGTATCATCCCGATCAATCAAAAGCTCCAACATACCATCAGCAAAAATTTACATCATTATGGAATTAATTGACATAGTAATGAGTAACCAATATGGTAAAAGTAAATGCGATTTCTTATCCACCTTCTGTGACCACCTCATTGACATTTCAATTTTGGTTTATACACAACATACAACATTCATAACATAACTTGTTATACATAACATCATATCAAATTAAGGCAAACATGTGGTATTTAACCTTTTGTGATTGGCTCATTTCCCTTAGCATTATGGTTTCCAGTTTGGCCCATTTGGCCACAAAGAACTGCATTTTGTTTTTTTTAATAGCTGAGTAGTATTCCATGGAGTAGATGAACCATAGCTTTCTTATCCAATCCTCTGTTGATGGGCATTTTGGCTGCTTCCATGTTTTTGCAATTACTGATTGTGCTGCTATGAACATAGGAGTGCATGTTGGTTTCTCATAAAACAAGTGTTCTGGATATATTCCTAGGAGTGCTATTGCTGGGTCATACGGTATGTTGTATTTGAGTTGTTTGAATGTTCTCCATACTGATTTCCATAGAGGCTGTACCAGCCTGCAGCCCCACCAGCAGTGGAGTAGGGTTCCCTTTTCCCCGCAACCTCGCCAACAAGTGTTGTTGGTGCTTTTATTCATGTGGGCCAGTCTTACTGGCGTTAGGTGGTACCTCATTGATGTTTTAATTTGGATTTCCCTTATTGCCAGGGAACTTGAGCATTTTTTCATATGTTTATTTGCCATTTGGGTTTGTTCCTTTGTGAAGTGTTTGCCCATTTCCTGTGCCCATTTCTTGAGTGGCTTGTTTGTTTTGACATTTTGGTTGTTTTGTAGCTCTTTGTATATTCTGGAGATCAGCCCTCTATCACCTAAGTCGTGTGCGAAGATCTTCTCCCATTCTGTGGGTTGCCTTTTTACTTTGTTGATTGTTTCTCTAGCTGTACAGAAGCTTCTTAGTTTGATGAGGTCCCACTTGTTTATTTTGGTCTTGATTTCTACTGCATTTGGAGTCTTTTTTAGGAAGTGAGGGCCTACCCCTAAGTGTTCCAGTGTGTTTCTCAACATTTTCTTCCAAAAGTTTGAAGGTTTCTGGATGTAGGTTTAAATCTTTTATCCATTTGGATTTGATCTTAGTATATGGTGAGAGATGTGGGTCTATCGTTTTTGTTTCTGCAGGCTATCAACCAGTTGTCCCAACAGCATTTATTGAA
>NW_026701757.1:0-26086 GCF_030435755.1 Ochotona princeps
TCATCAGGCTTCCAAGCAGCTCTCAAGGAAACTCAGGTTTCACACTCTATGCTTAGTGCCCTTTGAGTGCATTATCTAGGAATGAACCTGGTAGAGCATCCCACACAAACGAATGCTCCACATGCGGGTTTCACATGCCACCAACTCCACATTCTCAGGCAACTTCAGCGCCACAGCCGTTTTCAGATAGCCCTCAATGCAAAGGCTCTAGACGCAAATATTGGTGTGAGAGCTAATTCAATCAAGGAAACACTGCATGTTGGTGAAGGGCATATTGAAGAAGGATCAGCCGAGTGGTTCTTGTGGGAGAACAACTCCATTTGGCTCACTAACGTCACACAACATCAGGCTTCCAAGCAGCTCTCAAGGAAACTCAGTTTTCACACTATGCTTAGTGCCCTTGAGTGCATTATCTAGGATGAACCTGGTAGAGCATCCCACACAAACGAATGCTCCAGATGCGGGTTTCACATGCCACCAACTCCACATTGACAGGCAACATCAGCGCCACAGCCGTTTTCAGACAGCCTCAATGCAAAGGCTCTAGACGCAAATACTGGTGTGAGAGCTAATTCAATCAAGGAAACACTGCATGTTGGTGAAGGGCATATTGAAGAAGGATCAGCCGAGTGGTTCTTGTGGGAGAACAACTCCATTTGGCTCACTAACTTCACACACCATCAGGCATCCAAGCAGCTCTCAAGGAAACTCAGTTTTCACACTCTATGCTTAGTGCCTTTGAGTGCCTAGGACTGAAATGAAGCTTGGTGAGCATCCCACACAAACGAATGCTCCACATGCCGGTTTCACATGCCACCAACTCCACATTCTCAGGCAACTTCAGGTCCACAGCCGTTTTCAGATAGCCCTCATGCAAAGGCTCTAGACGCAAATATTGGTGTGAGAGCTAATTCAATCAAGGAAACACTGCATGTTGGTGAAGGGCATATTGAAGAAGGATCAGCCGAGTGGTTCTTGTGGGAGAACAACTCCATTTGGCTCACTAACTTCACACACCATCAGGCTTCCAAGCAGCTCTCAAGGAAACCCAGTTTTTCACACTCTATGCTTAGTGCCCTTTGAGTGCATTATCTAGGAATGAACCTGGTAGAGCATCCCACACAAACGAATGCTCCACATGCGGGTTTCACATGCCACCAACTCCACATTCACAGGCAACTTCAGCGCCACAGCCGTTTTCAGATAGCCCTCAATGCAAAGGCTCTAGACGCAAATATTGGTGTGAGAGCTAATTCAATCAAGGAAACACTGCATGTTGGTGATGGGCATATTGAAGAGGATCAGCCGAGTGGTTCTTGTGGGAGAACAACTCCATTTGGCTCACTAACTTCACACGCCATCAGGCTTCCAAGCAGCTCTCAAGGAAACTCAGTTTCACACTCTATGCTTAGTGCCCTTTGAGTGCATTATCTAGGAATGAACTGGTAGAGCATCCCACACAAACGAATGCTCCACATGCGGGTTTCACATGCCACCAACTCCACATTCACAGGCAACTTCAGCGCCACAGCCGTTTTCAGATAGCCCTCAATGCAAAGGCTCTAGACGCAAATACTGGTGTGAGAGCTAATTCAATCAAGGAAACACTGCATGTTGGTGAAGGGCATATTGAAAAAGGATCAGCCAAGTGGTTCTTGTGGGAGAACAACTCCATTTGGCTCACTAACTTCACACACCATCAGGCATCTAAGCAGCTCTCAAGGAAACTCAGTTTTCACACTCTATGCTTAGTGCCCTTTGAGTGCATTATCTAGGAATGAACCTGGTAGAACATCCCACACAAACGAATGCTCCACATGCGGGTTTCACATGCCACCAACTCCACCTTGACAGGCAACTTCGGCGCTACAGCCGTTTTCAGATAGCCCTCAATGCAAAGGCTCTAGACGCAATGATTCGTATGAGAGCTAATTCAATCAAGGAAACACTGCATGTTGGTGAAGGGCATATTGAAGAAGGATCAGCCGAGTGGTTCTTGTGGGAGAACAACTCCATTTGGCTCACTAACTTCACACACCATCAGGCTTCCAAGCAGCTCTCAAGGAAACTCAGTTTTCACACTCTATGCTTAGTGCCCTTTGAGTGCCTAGGACTGAAGAGAAGCTTGGTGAGCATCCCATACAAACGAATGCTCCACATGCCGGTTTCACATGCCACCAACTCCACATTCACAGGCAACTTCAGTGCCACAGCCGTTTTCAGATAGCCCTCAATGCAAAGGCTCTAGACGCAAATATTGGTGTGAGAGCTAATTCAATCAAGGAAACACTGCATGTTGGTGAAGGGCATATTGAAGAAGGATCAGCCGAGTGGTTCTTGTGGGAGAACAACTCCATTTGGCTCACTAACTTCACACACCATCAGGCTTCCAAGCAGCTCTCAAGGAAACTCAGTTTTCACACTCTATGCTTAGTGCCCTTTGAGTGCGTTATCTAGGAATGAACCTGGTAGAGCATCCCACACAAACCAATGCTCCACATGCCGGTTTCACATGCCACCAACTCCACATTCACAGGCAACTTCAGTGCCACAGCCGTTTTCAGATAGCCCTCAATGCAAAGGCTCTAGACACAAATATTGGTGTGAGAGCTAATTCAATCAAGGAAACACTGCATGTTGGTGAAGGGCATATTGAAGAAGGATCAGCCGAGTGGTTCTTGTGGGAGAACAACTCCATTTGGCTCACTAACTTCACACACCATCAGGCTTCCAAGCAGCTCTCAAGGAAGCTCAGTTTTCACACTCTATGCTTAGTGCCCTTTGAGTGCATTATCTAGGAATGAACCTGGTAGAGCATCCCACACAAACGAATGCTCCACATGCGGGTTTCACATGCCACCAACTCCACATTCTCAGGCAACTTCAGCGCCACAGCCGTTTTCAGATAGCCCTCAATGCAAAGGCTCTAGACGCAAATATTGGTGTGAGAGCTAATTCAATCAAGGAAACACTGCATGTTGGTGAAGGGCATATTGAAGAAGGATCAGCCGAGTGGTTCTTGTGGGAGAACAACTCCATTTGGCTCACTAACTTCACACACCATCAGGCTTCCAAGCAGCTCTCAAGGAAACTCAGTTTTCACACTCTATGCTTAGTGCCCTTTGAGTGCCTAGGACTGAAGAGAAGCTTGGTGAGCATCCCATACAAACGAATGCTCCACATGCCGGTTTCACATGCCACCAACTCCACATTCACAGGCAACTTCAGTGCCACAGCCGTTTTCAGATAGCCCTCAATGCAAAGGCTCTAGACGCAAATATTGGTGTGAGAGCTAATTCAATCAAGGAAACACTGCATGTTGGTGAAGGGCATATTGAAGAAGGATCAGCCGAGTGGTTCTTGTGGGAGAACAACTCCATTTGGCTCACTAACTTCACACACCATCAGGCTTCCAAGCAGCTCTCAAGGAAACTCAGTTTTCACACTCTATGCTTAGTGCCCTTTGAGTGCCTAGGACTGAAATGAAGCTTGGTGAGCATCCCACACAAACGAATGCTCCACATGCCGGTTTCACATGCCACCAACTCCACATTCTCAGGCAACATCAGCCCCACAGCCGTTTTCAGATAGCCCTCAATGCAAAGGCTCTAGACGCAAATATTGGTGTGAGAGCTAATTCAATCAAGGAAACACTGCATGTTGGTGAAGGGCATATTGAAGAAGGATCAGCCGAGTGGTTCTTGTGGGAGAACAACTCCATTTGGCTCACTAACTTCACACACCATCAGGCTTCCAAGCAGCTCTCAAGAAAACTCAGTTTTCACACTCTATGCTTAGTGCCCTTTGAGTGCATTATCTAGGAATGAACCTGGTAGAGCATCCCACACAAACGAATGCTCCACATGCCGGTTTCACATGCCACCAACTCCACATTCTCAGGCAACTTCGGCGCCACAGCCGTTTTCAGATAGCCCTCAATGCAAAGGCTCTAGACGCAAATATTGGTGTGAGAGCTAATTCAATCAAGGAAACACTGCATGTTGGTGAAGGGCATATTGAAGAAGGATCAACCGAGTGGTTCTTGTGGGAGAACAACTCCATTTGGCTCACTAACTTCACACACCATCAGGCTTCCAAGCAGCTCTCAAGGAAGCTCAGTTTTCACACTCTATGCTTAGTGCCCTTTGAGTGCATTATCTAGGAATGAACCTGGTAGAGCATCCCACACAAACGAATGCTCCACATGCGGGTTTCACATGCCACCAACTCCACATTCTCAGGCAACTTCAGCGCCACAGCCGTTTTCAGATAGCCCTCAATGCAAAGGCTCTAGACGCAAATATTGGTGTGAGAGCTAATTCAATCAAGGAAACACTGCATGTTGGTGAAGGGCATATTGAAGAAGGATCAGCCGAGTGGTTCTTGTGGGAGAACAACTCCATTTGGTTCACTAACTACACACACCATCAGGCTTCCAAGCAGCTCTCAAGGAAACTCAGTTTTCACACTATGCTTAGTGCCCTTTGAGTGCATTATCTAGGAATGAACCTGGTAGAGCATCCCACACAAAACGAATGCTCCACATGCGGGTTTCACATGCCACCAACTCCACATTCACAGGCAACTTCAGCGCCATAGCCGTTTTCAGATAGCCCTCAATGCAAAGGCTCTAGACGCAAATACTGGTGTGAGAGCTAATTCAATCAAGGAAACACTGCATGTTGGTGAAGGGCATATTGAAAAAGGATCAGCCAAGTGGTTCTTGTGGGAGAACAACTCCATTTGGCTCACTGACTTCACACACCATCAGGCTTCCAAGCAGCTCTCAAGGAAACTCAGTTTTCACACTCTATGCTTAGTGCCCTTTGAGTGCATTATCTAGGAATGAACCTGGTAGAGCATCCCACACAAACGAATGCTCCACATGCGGGTTTCACATGCCACCAACTCCACATTGACAAGCAACTTCGGCGCCACAGCCGTTTTCAGATAGCCCTCAATGCAAAGGCTCTAGACGCAAATACTGGTGTGAGAGCTAATTCAATCAAGGAAACACTTCATGTTGGTGAAGGGCATATTGAAAAAGGATCAGCCGAGTGGTTCTTGTGGGAGAACAACTCCATTTGGCTCACTAACTTCACACACCATCAGGCTTCCAAGCAGCTCTCAAGGAAACTCAGTTTTCACACTCTATGCTTAGTGCCCTTTGAGTGCCTAGGACTGAAGAGAAGCTTGGTGAGCATCCCATACAAACGAATGCTCCACATGCCGGTTTCACATGCCACCAACTCCACATTCACAGGCAACTTCAGTGCCACAGCCGTTTTCAGATAGCCCTCAATGCAAAGGCTCTAGACGCAAATATTGGTGTGAGAGCTAATTCAATCAAGGAAACACTGCATGTTGGTGAAGGGCATATTGAAGAAGGATCAGCCGAGTGGTTCTTGTGGGAGAACAACTCCATTTGGCTCACTAACTTCACACACCATCAGGCTTCCAAGCAGCTCTCAAGGAAACTCAGTTTTCACACTCTATGCTTAGTGCCCTTTGAGTGCATTATCTAGGAATGAACCTGGTAGAGCATCCCACACAAACGAATGCTCCACATGCGGGTTTCACATGCCACCAACTCCACATTCTCAGGCAACTTCAGCGCCACAGCCGTTTTCAGATAGCCCTCAATGCAAAGGCTCTAGACGCAAAAATTTGTGTGGGAGCTAATTCAATCAAGGAAACACTGCATGTTGGTGAAGGGCATATTGAAGAAGGATCAGCCGAGTGGTTCTTGTGGGAGAACAACTCCATTTGGCTCACTAACTTCACACACCATCATGCTTCCAAGCAGCTCTCGAGGAAACTCAGTTTCACACTCTATGCTTAGTGCCCTTTGAGTGCATTATCTAGGAATGAACCTGGTAGAGCATCCCACACAAACGAATGCTCCACATGCGGGTTTCACATGCCACCAACTCCACATTCTCAGGCAACTTCAGCGCCACAGCCGTTTTCAGATAGCCCTCAATGCAAAGGCTCTAGACGCAAATATTGGTGTGAGAGCTAATTCAATCAAGGAAACACTGCATGTTGGTGAAGGGCATATTGAAGAAGGATCAGCCGAGTGGTTCTTGTGGGAGAACAACTCCATTTGGCTCACTAACTTCACACACCATCAGGCTTCCAAGCAGCTCTCAAGGATACTCAGTTTTCACACTCTATGCTTAGTGCCCTTTGAGTGCGTTATCTAGGAATGAACCTGGTAGAGCATCCCACACAAACGAATGCTCCACATGCGGGTTTCACATGCCACCAACTCCACATTCTCAGGCAACTTCAGCGCCACAGCCGTTTTCAGATAGCCCTCAATGCAAAGGCTCTAGACACAAATATTGGTGTGAGAGCTAATTCAATCAAGGAAACACTGCATGTTGGTGAAGGGCATATTGAAGAAGGATCAGCCGAGTGGTTCTTGTGGGAGAACAACTCCATTTGGCTCACTAACTTCACACACCATCAGGCTTCCAAGCAGCTCTCAAGGAAACTCAGTTTTCACACTCTATGCTTAGTGCCCTTTGAGTGCATTATCTAGGAATCAACCTGGTAGAGCATCCCACACAAACGAATGCTCCACATGCCGGTTTCACATGCCACCAACTCCATATTCTCAGGCAACATCAGCGCCATAGCCGTTTTCAGATAGCCCTCAATGCAAAGGCTCTAGACGCAAATATTGGTGTGAGAGCTAATTCAATCAAGGAAACACTGCATGTTGGTGAAGGGCATATTGAAGAAGGATCAGCCGAGTGGTTCTTGTGGGAGAACAACTCCATTTGGCTCACTAACTTCACACACCATCAGGCTTCCAAGCAGCTCTCAAGGAAACTCAGTTTTCACACTCTCTGCTTAGTGCCCTTTTGAGTACATTATCTAGGAATGAACCTGGTAGAGCATCCCACACAAACGAATGCTCCACATGCGGGTTTCACATGCCACCAACTCCACATTCTCAGGCAATTTCAGCGCCACAGCCGTTTTAAGATAGCCCTCAATGCAAAGGCTCTAGACGCAAATATTGGTGTGAGAGCTAATTCAATCAAGGAAACACTGCATGTTGGTGAAGGGCATATTGAAGAAAGATCAGCCGAGTGGTTCTTGTGGGAGAACAACTCCATTTGGCTCACTAACTTCACACACCATCATGCTTCCAAGCAGCTCTCAAGGAAACTCAGTTTTCACACTCTATGCTTAGTGCCCTTTGAGTGCCTAGGACTGAAGTGAAGCTTGGTGAGGATCCCACACAAACGAATGCTCCACATGCGGGTTTCACATGCCACCAACTCCACATTCACAGGCAACTTCAGCGCCACAGCCGTTTTCAGATAGCCCTCAATGCAAAGGCTCTAGACGCAAATATTGGTGTGAGAGCTAATTCAATCAAGGAAACACTGCATGTTGGTGAAGGGCATATGAAGAAGGATCAGCCGAGTGGCTCTTGTGGGAGAACAACTCCATTTGGCTCACTAACTTCACACACCATCAGGCTTCCAAGCAGCTCTCAAGGAAACTCAGTTTTCACACTCTATGCTTAGTGCCCTTTGAGTGCATTATCTAGGAATGAACCTGGTAGAGCATCCCACACAAACGAATGCTCCACATGCGGGTTTCACATGCCACCAACTCCACATTCTCAGGCAACTTCAGCGCCACAGCCGTTTTCAGATAGCCCTCAATGCAAAGGCTCTAGACGCAAATATTGGTGTGAGAGCTAATTCAACCAAGGAAACACTGCATGTTGGTGAAGGGCATATTGAAGAAGGATCAGCCGAGTGGTTCTTGTGGGAGAACAACTCCATTTGGCTCACTAACTTCACACACCATCAGGCTTCCAAGCAGCTCTCAAGGAAACTCAGTTTTCACACTCTATGCTTAGTGCCCTTTGAGTGCATTATCTAGGAATGAACCTGGTAGAGCATCCCACACAAACGAATGCTCCACATGCGGGTTTCACATGCCACCAACTCCACATTCACAGGCAACTTCAGCGCCACAGCCGTTTTCAGATAGCCCTCAATGCAAAGGCTCTAGACGCAAATATTGGTGTGAGAGCTAATTCAATCAAGGAAACACTGCATGTTGGTGAAGGGCATATTGAAGAAGGATCAGCCGAGTGGTTCTTGTGGGAGAACAACTCCATTTGGCTCACTAACTTCACACACCATCAGGCTTCCAAGCAGCTCTCAAGGAAACTCAGTTTACACACTCTATGCTTAGTGCCCTTTGAGTGCATTATCTAGGAATGAACCTGGTAGAGCATCCCACACAAACGAATGTTCCACATGCGGGTTTCACATGCCACCAACTCCACATTCTCAGGCAACTTCAGCGCCACAGCCATTTTCAGATAGCCCTCAATGCAAAGGCTCTAGACGCAAATATTGGTGTGAGAGCTACTTCAACCAAGGAAACACTGCATGTTGGTGAAGGGCATATTGAAGAAGGATCAGCCGAGTGGTTCTTGTGGGAGAACAACTCCATTTGGCTCACTAACTTCACACACCATCAGGCTTCCAAGCAGCTCTCAAGGAAACTCAGTTTTCACACTCTATGCTTAGTGCCCTTTGAGTGCATTATCTAGGAATGAACCTGGTAGAGCATCCCACACAAACGAATGCTCCACATGCGGGTTTCACATGCCACCAACTCCACATTCTCAGGCAATTTCAGCGCCACAGCCGTTTTAAGATAGCCCTCAATGCAAAGGCTCTAGACACAAATATTGGTGTGAGAGCTAATTCAATCAAGGAAACACTGCATGTTGGTGAAGTGCATATTGAAGAAAGATCAGCCGAGTGGTTCTTGTGGGAGAACAACTCCATTTGGCTCACTAACTTCACACACCATCATGCTTCCAAGCAGCTCTCAAGGAAACTCAGTTTTCACACTCTATGCTTAGTGCCCTTTGAGTGCATTATCTAGGAATGAACCTGGTAGAGCATCCCACACAAACGAATGCTCCACATGCGGGTTTCACATGCCACCAACTCCACATTCTCAGGCAACTTCAGCGCCACAGCCGTTTTCAGATAGCCCTCAATGCAAAGGCTCTAGACGCAAATATTGGTGTGAGAGCTAATTCAATCAAGGAAACACTGCATGTTGGTGAAGGGCATATTGAAGAAGGATCAGCCGAGTGGTTCTTGTGGAGAACAACTCCATTTGGCTCACTAACTTCACACACCATCAGGCTTCCAAGCAGCTCTCAAGGAAACTCAGTTTTCACACTCTATGCTTAGTGCCCTTTGAGTGCATTATCTAGGAATGAACCTGGTAGAGCATCCCACACAAACGAATGCTCCACATGCGGGTTTCACATGCCACCAACTCCACATTCTCAGGCAACTTCAGCGCCACAGCCATTTTCAGATAGCCCTCAATGCAAAGGCTCTAGACGCAAATATTGGTGTGAGAGCTAATTCAATCAAGGAAACACTGCATGTTGGTGAAGGGCATATTGAAGAAGGATCAGCCGAGTGGTTCTTGTGGCAGAACAACTCCATTTGGCTCACTAACTTCACACGCCATCAGGCTTCCAAGCAGCTCTCAAGGAAACTCAGTTTTCACACTCTATGCTTAGTGCCCTTTGAGTGCATTATCTAGGAATGAACCTGGTAGAGCATCCCACACAAACGAATGCTCCACATGCGGGTTTCACATGCCACCAACTCCACATTCACAGGCAACTTCAGCGCCACAGCCGTTTTCAGATAGCCCTCAATGCAAAGGCTCTAGACGCAAATATTGGTGTGAGAGCTAATTCAATCAAGGAAACACTGCATGTTGGTGAAGGGCATATTGAAGAAGGATCAGCCGAGTGGTTCTTGTGGGAGAACAACTCCATTTGGCTCACTAACTTCACACACCATCAGGCTTCCAAGCAGCTCTCAAGGAAACTCAGTTTTCACACTCTATGCTTAGTGCCCTTTGAGTGCATTATCTAGGAATGAACCTGGTAGAGCATCCCACACAAACGAATGCTCCACATGCGGGTTTCACATGCCACCAACTCCACATTCTCAGGCAACTTCAGCGCCACAGCCGTTTTCAGATAGCCCTCAATGCAAAGGCTCTAGACACAAATATTGGTATGAGAGCTAATTCAATCAAGGAAACACTGCATGTTGGTGAAGGGCATATTGAAGAAGGATCAGCCGAGTGGTTCTTGTGGGAGAACAACTCCATTTGGCTCACTAACTTCACACACCATCAGGCTTCCAAGCAGCTCTCAAGGAAACTCAGTTTTCACACTCTATGCTTAGTGCCCTTTGAGTGCATTATCTAGGAATGAACCTGGTAGAGCATCCCACACAAACGAATGCTCCACATGCGGGTTTCACATGCCACCAACTCCACATTCTCAGGCAACTTCAGCGCCACAGCCATTTTCAGATAGCCCTCAATGCAAAGGCTCTAGACGCAAATATTGGTGTGAGAGCTAATTCAATCAAGGAAACACTGCATGTTGGTGAAGGGCATATTGAAGAAGGATCAGCCGAGTGGTTCTTGTGGCAGAACAACTCCATTTGGCTCACTAACTTCACACGCCATCAGGCTTCCAAGCAGCTCTCAAGGAAACTCAGTTTTCACACTCTATGCTTAGTGCCCTTTGAGTGCATTATCTAGGAATGAACCTCGTAGAGCATCCCACACAAACGAATGCTCCACATGCGGGTTTCACATGCCCCCAACTCCACATTCACAGACAACTTCAGCGCCACAGCCATTTTCAGATAGCCCTCAATGCAAAGGCTCTAGACGCAAATATTGGTGTGAGAACTAATTCAATCAAGGAAACACTGCATGTTGGTGAAGGGCATATTGAAGAAGGATCAGCCGAGTGGTTCTTGTGGGAGAACAACTCCATTTGGCTCACTAACTTCACACACCATCAGGCTTCCAAGCAGCTCTCAAGGAAACTCAGTTTTCACACTCTATGCTTAGTGCCCTTTGAGTGCATTATCTAGGAATGAACCTGGTAGAGCATCCCACACAAACGAATGCTCCACATGCGGGTTTCACATGCCCCCAACTCCACATTCACAGGCAACTTCAGCGCCACAGCCGTTTTCAGATAGCCCTCAATGCAAAGGCTCTAGACGCAAATATTGGTGTGAGAGCTAATTCAATCAAGGAAACACTGCATGTTGGTGAAGGGCATATTGAAGAAGGATCAGCCGAGTGGTTCTTGTGGGAGAACAACTCCATTTGGCTCACTAACTTCACACACCATCAGGCTTCCAAGCAGCTCTCAAGGAAACTCAGTTTTCACACTCTATGCTTAGTGCCCTTTGAGTGCATTATCTAGGAGTGAACCTGGTAGAGCATGCCACACAAACGAATGCTCCACATGCGGGTTTCACATGCCACCAACTCCACATTCTCAGGCAACTTCAGCGCCACAGCCGTTTTCAGATAGCCCTCAATGCAAAGGCTCTAGACACAAATATTGGTATGAGAGCTAATTCAATCAAGGAAACACTGCATGTTGGTGAAGGGCATATTGAAGAAGGATCAGCCGAGTGGTTCTTGTGGGAGAACAACTCCATTTGGCTCACTAACTTCACACACCATCAGGCTTCCAAGCAGCTCTCAAGGAAACTCAGTTTTCACACTCTATGCTTAGTGCCCTTTGAGTGCATTATCTAGGAATGAACCTGGTAGAGCATCCCACACAAACGAATGCTCCACATGCGGGTTTCACATGCCACCAACTCCACATTCTCAGGCAACTTCCGCGCCACAGCCGTTTTCAGATCGCCCTCAATGCAAAGGCTCTAGACACAAATATTGGTGTGAGAGCTAATTCAATCAAGGAAACACTGCATGTTGGTGAAGGGCATATTGAAGAAGGATCAGCCGAGTGGTTCTTGTGGGAGAACAACTCCATTTGGCTCACTAACTTCACACACCATCAGGCTTCCAAGCAGCTCTCAAGGAAACTCAGTTTTCACACTCTATGCTTAGTGCCCTTTGAGTGCATTATCTAGGAATGAACCTGGTAGAGCATCCCACACAAACGAATGCTCCACATGCGGGTTTCACATGCCACCAACTCCACATTCACAGGCAACTTCAGCGCCACAGCCGTTTTCAGATAGCCCTCAATGCAAAGGCTCTAGACGCAAATATTGGTGTGAGAGCTAATTCAATCAAGGAAACACTGCATGTTGGTGAAGGGCATATTGAAGAAGGATCAGCCGAGTGGTTCTTGTGGGAGAACAACTCCATTTGGCTCACTAACTTCACACACCATCAGGCTTCCAAGCAGCTCTCAAGGAAACTCAGTTTTCACACTCTATGCTTAGTGCCCTTTGAGTGCATTATCTAGGAATGAACCTGGTAGAGCATCCCACACAAACGAATGCTCCACATGCGGGTTTCACATGCCACCAACTCCACATTCACAGGCAACTTCAGCGCCACAGCCGTTTTCAGATAGCCCTCAATGCAAAGGCTCTAGACGCAAATATTGGTGTGAGAGCTAATTCAATCAAGGAAACACTGCATGTTGGTGAAGGGCATATTGAAGAAGGATCAGCCGAGTGGTTCTTGTGGGAGAACAACTCCATTTGGCTCACTAACTTCACACACCATCAGGCTTCCAAGCAGCTCTCAAGGAAACTCAGTTTTCACACTCTATGCTTAGTGCCCTTTGAGTGCATTATCTAGGAATGAACCTGGTAGAGCATCCCACACAAACGAATGCTCCACATGCGGGTTTCACATGCCACCAACTCCACATTCTCAGGCAACTTCGGCGCCACCTCCGTTTTCAGATAGCCCTCAATGCAAAGGCTCTAGACGCAAATATTGGTGTGAGAGCTAATTCAATCAAGGAAACACTGCATGTTGGTGAAGGGCATATTGAAGAAGGATCAGCCGAGTGGTTCTTGTGGGAGAACAACTCCATTTGGCTCACTAACTTCACACACCATCAGGCTTCCAAGCAGCTCTCAAGGAA
Organism: Ochotona princeps; assembly: GCF_030435755.1. NCBI lineage: Eukaryota > Metazoa > Chordata > Mammalia > Lagomorpha > Ochotonidae > Ochotona > Ochotona princeps. The sequence continues at coordinate 12,977 of NW_026701757.1, forward strand.
ACTCAGTTTTCACACTCTATGCTTAGTGCCCTTTGAGTGCATTATCTAGGAATGAACCTGGTAGAGCATGCCACACAAACGAATGCTCCACATGCGGGTTTCACATGCCACCAACTCCACATTCTCAGGCAACTTCAGCGCCACAGCCGTTTTCAGATAGCCCTCAATGCAAAGGCTCTAGACGCAAATATTGGTGTGAGAGCTAATTCCATCAAGGAAACACTGCATGTTGGTGAAGGGCATATTGAAGAAGGATCAGCCGAGTGGTTCTTGTGGGAGAACAACTCCATTTGGCTCACTAACTTCACACACCATCAGGCTTCCAAGCAGCTCTCAAGGAAACTCAGTTTTCACACTCTATGCTTAGTGCCCTTTGAGTGCATTATCTAGGAATGAACCTGGTAGAGCATCCCACACAAACGAATGCTCCACATGCGGGTTTCACATGCCACCAACTCCACATTCTCAGGCAACTTCAGCGCCACAGCCGTTTTCAGATAGCCCTCAATGCAAAGGCTCTAGACGCAAATATTGGTGTGAGAGCTAATTCAATCAAGGAAACACTGCATGTTGGTGAAGGGCATATTGAAGAAGGATCAGCCGAGTGGTTCTTGTGGGAGAACAACTCCATTTGGCTCACTAACTTCACACACCATCAGGCTTCCAAGCAGCTCTCAAGGAAACTCAGTTTTCACACTCTATGCTTAGTGCCCTTTGAGTGCATTATCTAGGAATGAACCTGGTAGAGCATCCCACACAAACGAATGCTCCACATGCGGGTTTCACATGCCACCAACTCCACATTCACAGGCAACTTCAGCGCCACAGCCGTTTTCAGATAGCCCTCAATGCAAAGGCTCTAGACGCAAATATTGGTGTGAGAACTAATTCAATCAAGGAAACACTGCATGTTGGTGAAGGGCATATTGAAGAAGGATCAGCCGAGTGGTTCTTGTGGGAGAACAACTCCATTTGGCTCACTAACTTCACACACCATCAGGCTTCCAAGCAGCTCTCAAGGAAACTTAGTTTTCACACTCTATGCTTAGTGCCCTTTGAGTGCATTATCTAGGAATGAACCTGGTAGAGCATCCCACACAAACGAATGCTCCACATGCGGGTTTCACATGCCACCAACTCCACATTCTCAGGCAACTTCAGCGCCACAGCCATTTTCAGATAGCCCTCAATGCAAAGGCTCTAGACGCAAATATTGGTGTGAGAGCTAATTCAATCAAGGAAACACTGCATGTTGGTGAAGGGCATATTGAAGAAGGATCAGCCGAGTGGTTCTTGTGGGAGAACAACTCCATTTGGCTCACTAACTTCACACACCATCAGGCTTCCAAGCAGCTCTCAAGGAAACTCAGTTTTCACACTCTATGCTTAGTGCCCTTTGAGTGCATTATCTAGGAATGAACCTGGTAGAGCATCCCACACAAACGAATGCTCCACATGCGGGTTTCACATGACACCAACTCCACATTCACAGGCAACTTCAGCGCCACAGCCGTTTTCAGATAGCCCTCAATGCAAAGGCTCTAGACGCAAATATTGGTGTGAGAGCTAATTCAATCAAGGAAACACTGCATGTTGGTGAAGGGCATATTGAAGAAGGATCAGCCGAGTGGTTCCTTGTGGGAGAACAACTCCATTTGGCTCACTAACTTCACACACCATCAGGCATCCAAGCAGCTCTCAAGGAAACTCAGTTTACACACTCTATGCTTAGTGCCCTTTGAGTGCATTATCTAGGAATGAACCTGGTAGAGCATCCCACACAAACGAATGCTCCACATGCGGGTTTCACATGCCACCAACTCCACATTCTCAGGCAAATTCAGCGCCACAACCATTTTCAGATAGCCCTCAATGCAAAGGCTCTAGACGCAAATATTGGTGTGAGAGCTAATTCAATCAAGGAAACACTGCATGATATTGAAGAAGGATCAGCCGAGTGGTTCTTGTGGGAGAACAACTCCATTTGGCTCACTAACTTCACACACCATCAGGCTTCCAAGCAGCTCTCAAGGAAACTCAGTTTTCACACTCTATGCTTAGTGCCCTTTGAGTGCATTATCTAGGAATGAACCTGGTAGAGCATCCCACACAAACGACTGCTCCACATGCGGGTTTCACATGCCACCAACTCCACATTCACAGGCAACTTCAGCGCCACAGCCGTTTTCAGATAGCCCTCAATGCAAAGGCTCTAGACGCAAATATTGGTGTGAGAGCTAATTCAATCAAGGAAACACTGCATGTTGCTGAAGGGCATATTGAAGAAGGATCAGCCGAGTGGTTCTTGTGGGAGAACAACTCCATTTGGCTCACTAACTTCACACACCATCAGGCTTCCAAGCAGCTCTCAAGGAAACTCAGTTTTCACACTCTATGCTTAGTGCCCTTTGAGTGCATTATCTAGGAATGAACCTGGTAGAGCATCCCACACAAACGAATGCTCCACATGCGGGTTTCACATGCCACCAACTCCACATTCACAGGCAACTTCAGCGCCACAGCCGTTTTCAGATAGCCCTCAATGCAAAGGCTCTAGACGCAAATATTGGTGTGAGAGCTAATTCAATCAAGGAAACACTGCATGTTGGTGAAGGGCATATTGAAGAAGGATCAGCCGAGTGGTTCTTGTGGGAGAACAACTCCATTTGGCTCACTAACTTCACACACCATCAGGCATCCAAGCAGCTCTCAAGGAAACTCAGTTTACACACTCTATGCTTAGTGCCCTTTGAGTGCATTATCTAGGAATGAACCTGGTAGAGCATCCCACACAAACGAATGCTCCACATGCGGGTTTCACATGCCACCAACTCCACATTCTCAGGCAAATTCAGCGCCACAACCATTTTCAGATAGCCCTCAATGCAAAGGCTCTAGACGCAAATATTGGTGTGAGAGCTAATTCAATCAAGGAAACACTGCATGATATTGAAGAAGGATCAGCCGAGTGGTTCTTGTGGGAGAACAACTCCATTTGGCTCACTAACTTCACACACCATCAGGCTTCCAAGCAGCTCTCAAGGAAACTCAGTTTTCACACTCTATGCTTAGTGCCCTTTGAGTGCATTATCTAGGAATGAACCTGGTAGAGCATCCCACACAAACGAATGCTCCACATGCGGGTTTCACATGCCACCAACTCCACATTCACAGGCAACTTCAGCGCCACAGCCGTTTTCAGATAGCCCTCAATGCAAAGGCTCTAGACGCAAATATTGGTGTGAGAGCTAATTCAATCAAGGAAACACTGCATGTTGCTGAAGGGCATATTGAAGAAGGATCAGCCGAGTGGTTCTTGTGGGAGAACAACTCCATTTGGCTCACTAACTTCACACACCATCAGGCTTCCAAGCAGCTCTCAAGGAAACTCAGTTTTCACACTCTATGCTTAGTGCCCTTTGAGTGCATTATCTAGGAATGAACCTGGTAGAGCATCCCACACAAACGAATGCTCCACATGCGGGTTTCACATGCCACCAACTCCACATTCACAGGCAACTTCAGCGCCACAGCCGTTTTCAGATAGCCCTCAATGCAAAGGCTCTAGACGCAAATATTGGTGTGAGAGCTAATTCAATCAAGGAAACACTGCATGTTGGTGAAGGGCATATTGAAGAAGGATCAGCCGAGTGGTTCTTGTGGGAGAACAACTCCATTTGGCTCACTAACTTCACACACCATCAGGCATCCAAGCAGCTCTCAAGGAAACTCAGTTTACACACTCTATGCTTAGTGCCCTTTGAGTGCATTATCTAGGAATGAACCTGGTAGAGCATCCCACACAAACGAATGTTCCACATGCGGGTTTCACATGCCACCAACTCCACATTCTCAGACAACTTCAGCGCCACAGCCATTTTCAGATAGCCCTCAATGCAAAGGCTCTAGACGCAAATATTGGTGTGAGAGCTAATTCAATCAAGGAAACACTGCATGTTGGTGAAAGGCATATTGAAGAAGGATCAGCCGAGTGGTTCTTGTGGGAGAACAACTCCATTTGACTCACTAACTTCACACACCATCAGGCTTCCAAGCAGCTCTCAAGGAAACTCAGTTTTCACACTCTATGCTTAGTGCCCTTTGAGTGCATTATCTAGGAATGAACCTGGTAGAGCATCCCACACAAACGAATGCTCCACATGCGGGTTTCACATGCCACCAACTCCACATTCACAGGCAACTTCAGCGCCACAGCCGTTTTCAGATAGCCCTCAATGCAAAGGCTCTAGATGCAAATATTGGTGTGAGAGCTAATTCAATCAAGGAAACACTGCATGTTGGTGAAGGGCATATTGAAGAAGGATCAGCCGAGTGGTTCTTGTGGGAGAACAACTCCATTTGGCTCACTAACTTCACACACCATCAGGCTTCCAAGCAGCTCTCAAGGAAACTCAGTTTCCACACTCTATGCTTAGTGCCCTTTGAGTTCCTGGGACTCACATGAAGCTGGTAGAGCATGCCACACAAACGAATGCTCCACATGCGGGTTTCTCATGCCACCAACTCCACATTGACAGGCAACTTCAGCGCCACAGCCTTTTTCAGATAGCCCTCAATGCAAAGGCTCTAGACGCAAATATTGGTGTGAGAGCTAATTCAATCAAGGAAACACTGCATGTTGGTGAAGGGCATATTGAAGAAGGATCAGCCGAGTGGTTCTTGTGGGAGAACAACTCCATTTGGCTCACTAACTTCACACACCATCAGGCTTCCAAGCAGCTCTCAAGGAAACTCAGTTTTCACACTCTATGCTTAGTGCCCTTTGTTGAGTGCATTATCTAGGAATGAACCTGGTAGAGCATCCCACACAAACGAATGCTCCACATGCGGGTTTCACATGCCACCAACTCCAAATTCACAGGCAACTTCAGCGCCACAGTCGTTTTCAGATAGCCCTCAATGCAAAGGCTCTAGACGCAAATATTGGTGTGAGAGCTAATTCAATCAAGGAAACACTGCATGTTGGTGAAGGGCATATTGAAGAAGGATCAGCCGAGTGGTTCTTGTGGGAGAACAACTCCATTTGGCTCACTAACTTCACACACCATCAGGCTTCCAAGCAGCTCTCAAGGAAACTCAGTTTACACACTCTATGCTTAGTGCCCTTTGAGTGCATTATCTAGGAATGAACCTGGTAGAGCATCCCATACAAACGAATGCTCCACATGCGGGTTTCATATGCCTCCAACTCCACATTCTCAGGCAACTTCAGCGCCACAGCCATTTTCAGATAGCCCTCAATGCAAAGGCTCTAGACGCAAATATTGGTGTGAGAGCTAATTCAATCAAGGAAACACTGCATGTTGGTGAAGGGCATATTGAAGAAGGATCAGCCGAGTGGTTCTTGTGGGAGAACAACTCCATTTGGCTCACTAACTTCACACACCACCAGGCTTCCAAGCAGCTCTCAAGGAAACTCAGTTTTCACACTCTATGCTTAGTGCCCTTTGTTGAGTGCATTATCCAGGAATGAACCTGGTAGAGCATCCCACACAAACGAATGCTCCACATGCGGGTTTCACATGCCACCAACTCCAAATTCACAGGCAACTTCAGCGCCACAGTCGTTTTCAGATAGCCCTCAATGCAAAGGCTCTAGACGCAAATATTGGTGTGAGAGCTAATTCAATCAAGGAAACACTGCATGTTGGTGAAGGGCATATTGAAGAAGGATCAGCCGAGTGGTTCTTGTGGGAGAACAACTCCATTTGGCTCACTAACTTCACACACCATCAGGCTTCCAAGCAGCTCTCAAGGAAACTCAGTTTTCACACTCTATGCTTAGTGCCCTTTGAGTGCATTATCTAGGAATGAACCTGGTAGAGCATCCCACACAAACGAATGCTCCACATGCGGGTTTCATATGCCTCCAACTCCACATTCTCAGGCAACTTCAGCGCCACAGCTGTTTTCAGATAGCCCTCAATGCAAAGGCTCTAGACGCAAATATTGGTGTGAGAGCTAATTCAATCAAGGAAACACTGCATGTTGGTGAAGGGCATATTGAAGAAGGATCAGCCGAGTGGTTCTTGTGGAGAACAACTCCATTTGGCTCACTAACTTCACACACCACCAGGCTTCCAAGCAGCTCTCAAGGAAACTCAGTTTTCACACTCTATGCTTAGTGCCCTTTGAGTGCATTATCTAGGAATGAACCTGGTAGAGCATCCCACACAAACGAATGCTCCACATGCGGGTTTCACATGCCACCAACTCCACATTCACAGGCAACTTCAGCGCCACAGCCGTTTTCAGATAGCCCTCAATGCAAAGGCTCTAGACGCAAATATTGGTGTGAGAGCTAATTCAATCAAGGAAACACTGCATGTTGGTGAAGGGCATATTGAAGAAGGATCAGCCGAGTGGTTCTTGTGGGAGAACAACTCCATTTGGCTCACTAACTTCACACACCATCAGGCTTCCAAGCAGCTCTCAAGGAAACTCAGTTTTCACACTCTATGCTTAGTGCCGTTTGAGTGCCTAGGACTGAAATGAAGCTTGGTCAGCATCCCACACAAACGAATGCTCCACATGCGGGTTTCACATGCCACCAACTCCACATTCACAGGCAACTTCAGCGCCACAGCCGTTTTCAGATAGCCCTCAATGCAAAGGCTCTAGACGCAAATATTGGTGTGAGAGCTAATTCAACCAAGGAAACACTGCATGTTGGTGAAGGGCATATTGAAGAAGGATCAGCCGAGTGGTTCTTGTGGGAGAACAACTCCATTTGGCTCACTAACTTCACACACCATCAGGCTTCCAAGCAGCTCTCAAGGAAACTCAGTTTTCACACTCTATGCTTAGTGCCCTTTGAGTGCATTATCTAGGAATGTACCTGGTAGAGCATCCCACACAAACGAATGCTCCACATGCGGGTTTCACATGCCACCAACTCCACATTCACAGGCAACTTCAGCGCCACAGCCGTTTTCAGATAGCCCTCAATGCAAAGGCTCTAGACGCAAATATTGGTGTGAGAGCTAATTCAATCAAGGAAACACTGCATGTTGGTGAAGGGCATATTGAAGAAGGATCAGCCGAGTGGTTCTTGTGGCAGAACAACTCCATTTGGCTCACTAACTTCACACACCATCAGGCTTCCAAGCAGCTCTCAAGGAAACTCAGTTTTCACACTCTATGCTTAGTGCCCTTTGAATGCCTAGGACTGAAATGAGGCCTTGGTGAGCATGCCACACAAACGAATGCTCCACATGCGGGTTTCGCATGCCACCAACTCCACATTCACAGGCAACTTCAGCGCCACAGCCGTTTTCAGATAGCCCTCAATGCAAAGGCTCTAGACGCAAATATTGGTGTGAGAGCTAATTCAATCAAGGAAACACTGCATGTTGGTGAAGGGCATATTGAAGAAGGATCAGCCGAGTGGTTCTTGTGGGAGAACAACTCCATTTGGCTCACTAACTTCACACACCATCAGGCTTCCAAGCAGCTCTCAAGGAAACTCAGTTTTCACACTCTATGCTTAGTGCCCCTTTGAGTGCGTTATCTAGGAATGAACCTGGTAGAGCATCCCACACAAACGAATGCTCCACATGCGGGTTTCACATGCCACCAACTCCACATTCACAGGCAACTTCAGCGCCACAGCCCGTTTTCAGATAGCCCTCAATGCAAAGGCTCTAGACACAAATATTGGTGTGAGAGCTAATTCAATCAAGGAAACACTGCATGTTGGTGAAGGGCATATTGAAGAAGGATCAGCCGAGTGGTTCTTGTGGGAGAACAACTCCATTTGGCTCACTAACTTCACACACCATCAGGCTTCCAAGCAGCTCTCAAGGAAACTCAGTTTTCACACTCTATGCTTAGTGCCTTTTGAGTGCCTAGGACTGAGATGAAGCTGGTAGAGCATCCCACACAAACGAATGCTCCACATGCGGGTTTCACATGCCACCAACTCCACATTCACAGGCAACTTCAGCGCCACAGCCGTTTTCAGATAGCCCCTCAATGCAAAGGCTCTAGACGCAAATATTGGTGTGAGAGCTAATTCAATCAAGGAAACACTGCATGTTGGTGAAGGGCATATTGAAGAAGGATCAGCCGAGTGGTTCTTGTGGGAGAACAACTCCATTTGGCTCACTAACTTCACACACCATCAGGCTTCCAAGCAGCTCTCAAGGAAACTCAGTTTTTCACACTCTATGCTTAGTGCCATTTGAGTGCCTAGGACTGAGATGAAGCTGGTAGAGCATCCCACACAAACGAATGCTCCACATGCGGGTTTCACATGCCACCAACTCCACATTCACAGGCAACTTCAGCGCCATAGCTGTTTTCAGATAGCCCTCAATGCAAAGGCTCTAGACGCAAATATTGGTGTGAGAGCTAATTCAATCAAGGAAACACTGCATGTTGGTGAAGGGCATATTGAAGAAGGATCAGCCGAGTCGTTCTTGTGGGAGAACAACTCCATTTGGCTCACTAACTTCACACACCATCAGGCTTCCAAGCAGCTCTCAAGGAAACTCAGTTCTGACACTCTATGCTTAGTGCCCTTTGAGTGCATTATCTAGGAATGAACCTGGTAGAGCATCCCACACAAACGAATGCTCCACATGCGGGTTTCACATGCCACCAACTCCACATTCTCAGGCAACTTCAGCGCCACAGCCGTTTTCAGATAGCCCTCAATGCAAAGGCTCTAGACACAAATATTGGTGTGAGAGCTAATTCAATCAAGGAAACACTGCATGTTGGTGAAGGGCATATTGAAGAAGGATCAGCCGAGTGGTTCTTGTTGGAGAACAACTCCATTTGGCTCACTAACTTCACACACCATCAGGCTTCCAAGCAGCTCTCAAGGAAACTCAGTTTTCAACACTCTATGCTTAGTGCCCTTTGAGTGCATTATCTAGGAATGAACCTGGTAGAGCATCCCACACAAACGAATGCTCCACATGCGGGTTTCACATGCCACCAACTCCACATTCACAGGCAACTTCAGCGCCACAGCCGTTTTCAGATAGCCCTCAATGCAAAGGCTCTAGACGCAAATATTGGTGTGAGAGCTAATTCAATCAAGGAAACACTGCATGTTGGTGAAGGGCATATTGAAGAAGGATCAGCCGAGTGGTTCTTGTGGGAGAACAACTCCATTTGGCTCACTAACTTCACACATCATCAGGCATCCAAGCAGCTCTCAAGGAAACTCAGTTTACACACTCTATGCTTAGTGCCCTTTGAGTGCATTATCTAGGAATGAACCTGGTAGAGCATCCCACACAAACGAATGTTCCACATGCGGGTTTCACATGCCACCAACTCCACATTCTCAGACAACTTCAGCGCCACAGCCATTTTCAGATAGCCCTCAATGCAAAGGCTCTAGACGCAAATATTGGTGTGAGAGCTAATTCAATCAAGGAAACACTGCATGTTGGTGAAAGGCATATTGAAGAAGGATCAGCCGAGTGGTTCTTGTGGGAGAACAACTCCATTTGACTCACTAACTTCACACACCATCAGGCTTCCAAGCAGCTCTCAAGGGAAACTCAGTTTTTCACACTCTATGCTTAGTGCCCTTTGAGTGCATTATCTAGGAATGAACCTGGTAGAGCATCCCACACAAACGAATGCTCCACATGCGGGTTTCACATGCCACCAACTCCACATTCACAGGCAACTTCAGCGCCACAGCCGTTTTCAGATAGCCCTCAATGCAAAGGCTCTAGATGCAAATATTGGTGTGAGAGCTAATTCAATCAAGGAAACACTGCATGTTGGTGAAGGGCATATTGAAGAAGGATCAGCCGAGTGGTTCTTGTGGGAGAACAACTCCATTTGGCTCACTAACTTCACACACCATCAGGCTTCCAAGCAGCTCTCAAGGAAACTCAGTTTTCCACACTCTATGCTTAGTGCCCTTTGAGTTCCTGGGACTCACATGAAGCTGGTAGAGCATGCCACACAAACGAATGCTCCACATGCGGGTTTCTCATGCCACCAACTCCACATTGACAGGGCAACTTCAGCGCCACAGCCTTTTTCAGATAGCCCTCAATGCAAAGGCTCTAGACGCAAATATTGGTGTGAGAGCTAATTCAATCAAGGAAACACTGCATGTTGGTGAAGGGCATATTGAAGAAGGATCAGCCGAGTGGTTCTTGTGGGAGAACAACTCCATTTGGCTCACTAACTTCACACACCATCAGGCTTCCAAGCAGCTCTCAAGGAAACTCAGTTTTCACACTCTATGCTTAGTGCCCTTTGTTGAGTGCATTATCTAGGAATGAACCTGGTAGAGCATCCCACACAAACGAATGCTCCACATGCGGGTTTCACATGCCACCAACTCCAAATTCACAGGCAACTTCAGCGCCACAGTCGTTTTCAGATAGCCCTCAATGCAAAGGCTCTAGACGCAAATATTGGTGTGAGAGCTAATTCAATCAAGGAAACACTGCATGTTGGTGAAGGGCATATTGAAGAAGGATCAGCCGAGTGGTTCTTGTGGGAGAACAACTCCATTTGGCTCACTAACTTCACACACCATCAGGCTTCCAAGCAGCTCTCAAGGAAACTCAGTTTACACACTCTATGCTTAGTGCCCTTTGAGTGCATTATCTAGGAATGAACCTGGTAGAGCATCCCATACAAACGAATGCTCCACATGCGGGTTTCATATGCCTCCAACTCCACATTCTCAGGCAACTTCAGCGCCACAGCCATTTTCAGATAGCCCTCAATGCAAAGGCTCTAGACGCAAATATTGGTGTGAGAGCTAATTCAATCAAGGAAACACTGCATGTTGGTGAAGGCATATTGAAGAAGGATCAGCCGAGTGGTTCTTGTGGGAGAACAACTCCATTTGGCTCACTAACTTCACACACCACCAGGCTTCCAAGCAGCTCTCAAGGAAACTCAGTTTTCACACTCTATGCTTAGTGCCCTTTGTTGAGTGCATTATCCAGGAATGAACCTGGTAGAGCATCCCACACAAACGAATGCTCCACATGCGGGTTTCACATGCCACCAACTCCAAATTCACAGGCAACTTCAGCGCCACAGTCCGTTTTCAGATAGCCCTCAATGCAAAGGCTCTAGACGCAAATATTGGTGTGAGAGCTAATTCAATCAAGGAAACACTGCATGTTGGTGAAGGGCATATTGAAGAAGGATCAGCCGAGTGGTTCTTGTGGGAGAACAACTCCATTTGGCTCACTAACTTCACACACCATCAGGCTTCCAAGCAGCTCCCAAGGAAACTCAGTTTACACACTCTATGCTTAGTGCCCTTTGAGTGCATTATCTAGGAATGAACCTGGTAGAGCATCCCACACAAACGAATGCTCCACATGCGGGTTTCATATGCCTCCAACTCCACATTCTCAGGCAACTTCAGCGCCACAGCTGTTTTCAGATAGCCCTCAATGCAAAGGCTCTAGACGCAAATATTGGTGTGAGAGCTAATTCAATCAAGGAAAACACTGCATGTTGGTGAAGGGCATATTGAAGAAGGATCAGCCGAGTGGTTCTTGTGGGAGAACAACTCCCATTTGGCTCACTAACTTCACACACCACCAGGCTTCCAAGCAGCTCTCAAGGAAACTCAGTTTTCACACTCTATGCTTAGTGCCCTTTGAGTGCATTATCTAGGAATGAACCTGGTAGAGCATCCCACACAAACGAATGCTCCACATGCGGGTTTCACATGCCACCAACTCCACATTCACAGGCAACTTCAGCGCCACAGCCGTTTTCAGATAGCCCTCAATGCAAAGGCTCTAGACGCAAATATTGGTGTGAGAGCTAATTCAATCAAGGAAACACTGCATGTTGGTGAAGGGCATATTGAAGAAGGATCAGCCGAGTGGTTCTTGTGGGAGAACAACTCCATTTGGCTCACTAACTTCACACACCATCAGGCTTCCAAGCAGCTCTCAAGGAAACTCAGTTTTCACACTCTATGCTTAGTGCCGTTTGAGTGCCTAGGACTGAAATGAAGCTTGGTCAGCATCCCACACAAACGAATGCTCCACATGCGGGGTTTCACATGCCACCAACTCCACATTCACAGGCAACTTCAGCGCCACAGCCGTTTTCAGATAGCCCTCAATGCAAAGGCTCTAGACGCAAATATTGGTGTGAGAGCTAATTCAACCAAGGAAACACTGCATGTTGGTGAAGGGCATATTGAAGAAGGATCAGCCGAGTGGTTCTTGTGGGAGAACAACTCCATTTGGCTCACTAACTTCACACACCATCAGGCTTCCAAGCAGCTCTCAAGGAAACTCAGTTTCACACTCTATGCTTAGTGCCCTTTGAGTGCATTATCTAGGAATGTACCTGGTAGAGCATCCCACACAAACGAATGCCGGGTTTCACATGCCACCAACTCCACATTCACAGGCAACTTCAGCGCCACAGCCGTTTTTCAGATAGCCCTCAATGCAAAGGCTCTAGACGCAAATATTGGTGTGAGAGCTAATTCAATCAAGGAAACACTGCATGTTGGTGAAGGGCATATTGAAGAAGGATCAGCCGAGTGGTTCTTGTGGGAGAACAACTCCATTTGGCTCACTAACTTCACACACCATCAGGCTTCCAAGCAGCTCTCAAGGAAACTCAGTTTTCACACTCTATGCTTAGTGCCCTTTGAGTGCCTAGGACTGAAATGAGGCTTGTGAGCATGCCACACAAACGAATGCTCCACATGCGGGTTTCACATGCCACCAACTCCACATTCACAGGCAACTTCAGCGCCACAGCCGTTTTCAGATAGCCCTCAATGCAAAGGCTCTAGACGCAAATATTGGTGTGAGAGCTAATTCAATCAAGGAAACACTGCATGTTGTGAAGGGCATATTGAAGAAGGATCAGCCGAGTGGTTCTTGTGGGAGAACAACTCCATTTGCTCACTAACTTCACACACCATCAGGCTTCCAAGCAGCTCTGCAAGGAAACTCAGTTTTCACACTCTATGCTTAGTGCCCTTTGAGTGCGTTATCTAGGAATGAACCTGGTAGAGCATCCCACACAAACGAATGCTCCACATGCGGGTTTCACATGCACCAACTCCACATTCACAGGCAACTTCAGCGCCACAGCCGTTTTCAGATAGCA
>NW_026701758.1:0-19095 GCF_030435755.1 Ochotona princeps
TGTGGGATGCTCTACCAGGTTCATTCCTAGATAATGCACTCAAAGGGCACTAAACATAGAGTGTGAAAACTGAGTTTCCTTGAGAGCTACTTGGAAGCCTGATGGTGTGTGAAGTTAGTGAGCCAAATGGAGTTGTTCTCCCACAAGAACCACTCGGCTGATCCTTCTTCAATATGCCCTTCACCAACATGCAGAGTTTCCTTGATTGAATTAGCTCTCACACCAATATTTGAGTCTAGAGCTTTTGCATTGAGGGCTATCTGAAAACGGCTGTGGCACTGAAGTTTCCTGTGAATGTGCAGTTGTTAGCATGTGAAACCCGCATGTGGAGCATTCGTTTGTGTGGGATGCTGACCAAATTCATTTCAGTCCTAGGCATACAAAGGGCACTAAGCATAGAGTGTGAAAACTGAGTTTCCTTGAGAGCTGCTTGGAAGCCTGATGGTGTGTGAAGTTAGTGAGCCAAATGGAGTTGTTCTCCCACAAGAACCACTCGGCTGATCCTTCTTCATTATGCCCTTCACCAACATGCAGTGTTTCCTTGATTGAATTAGCTCTCACACCAATATTTGCGTCTAGAGCCTTTGCATTGAGGGCTATCTGAAAACGGCTGTGGCGCTGAAGTTGCCTGTGAATGTGGAGTTGGTGGCATGTGAAACCCGCAAGTGGAGCATTCGTAAGTATGGGATGCTCTACCAGGTTCATTCCTAGATAATGCACTCAAAGGGCACTAAGCATAGAGTGTGAAAACTGAGTTTCCTTGAGAGCTGCTTGGAAGCCTGATGGTGTGTGAAGTTAGTGAGCCAAATGGAGTTGTTCTCCCACAAGAACCACTCGGCTGATCCTTCTTCATTATGCCCTTCACCAACATGCAGTGTTTCCTTGATTGAATTAGCTCTCACACCAATATTTGCGTCTAGAGCCTTTGCATTGAGGGCTATCTGAAAACGGCTGTGGCGCTGAAGTTGCCTGTGAATGTGGAGTTGTTAGCATGTGAAACCCGCATGTGGAGCATTCGTTTGTGTGGGATGCTGACCAAGCTTCATTTCAGTCCTAGGCATACAAAGGGCACTAAGCATAGAGTGTGAAAACTGAGTTTCCTTGAGAGCTGCTTGGAAGCCTGATGGTGTGTGAAGTTAGTGAGCCAAATGGAGTTGTTCTCCCACAAGAACCACTCGGCTGATCCTTCTTCAATATGCCCTTCACCAACATGCAGTGTTTCCTTGATTGAATTAGCTCTCACACCAATATTTGCGTCTAGAGCCTTTGCATTGAGGGCTATCTGAAAACGGCTGTGGCGCTGAAGTTGCCTGTGAATGTGGAGTTGGTGGCATGTGAAACCCGCATGTGGAGCATTCGTTTATGTGGGATGCTCTACCAGGTTCATTCCTAGATAATGCACTCAAAGGGCACTAAGCATAGAGTGTGAAAACTGAGTTTCCTTGAGAGCTGCTTGGAAGCCTGATGGTATGTGAAGTTAGTGAGCCAAATGGAGTTGTTCTCCCACAAGAACCACTCAGCTGATCCTTCTTCAATATGCCCTTCACCAACATGCAGTGTTTCCTTGATTGAATTAGCTCTCACACCAATATTTGCGTCTAGAGCCTTTGCATTGAGGGCTATCTGAAAACGGCTGTGGCGCTGAAGTTGCCTGTGAATGTGGAGTTGTTGGCATGTGAAACCCGCATGTGGAGCATTCGTTTGTGTGGGATGCTGACCAAATTCATTTCAGTCCTAGGCACACAGAGAGCATTAAGCATAGAGTGTGAAAACTGAGTTTCCTTGAGAGCTGCTTGGAAGCCTGATGGTGTGTGAAGTTAGTGAGCCAAATGGAGTTGTTCTCCCACAAGAACCACTCGGCTGATCCTTCTTCAATATGCCCTTCACCAACATGCAGTGTTTCCTTGATTGAATTAGCTCTCACACCAATATTTGCGTCTAGAGCCTTTGCATTGAGGGCTATCTGAAAACGGCTGTGGCGCTGAAGTTGCCTGTGAATGTGGAGTTGGTGGCATGTGAAACCCGCATGTGGAGCATTCGTTTCTGTGGGATGCTGACCAAATTCATTTCAGTCCTAGGCACACAGAGAGCACTAAGCATAGAGTGTGAAAACTGAGTTTCCTTGAGAGTTGCTTGGAAGCCTGATGGTGTGTGAAGTTAGTGAGCCAAATGGAGTTGTTCTCCTACAAGAACCACTCGGCTGATCCTTCTTCAATATGCCCTTCACCAACATGCAGTGTTTCCTTGATTGAATTAGCTCTCACACCAATATTTGCGTCTAGAGCCTTTGCATTGAGGGCTATCTGAAAACGGCTGTGGCGCTGAAGTTGCCTGTGAATGTGGAGTTGGTGGCATGTGAAACCCGCATGTGGAGCATTCGTTTGTGTGGGATGCTCTACCAGGTTCATTCCTAGATAATGCACTCAAAGGGCACTAAACATAGAGTGTGAAAACTGAGTTTCCTTGAGAGCTGCTTGGAAGCCTGATGGTGTGTGAAGTTAGTGAGCCAAATGGAGTTGTTCTCCCACAAGAACCACTCGGCTGATCCTTCTTCAATATGCCCTTCACCAACATGGAGTGTTTCCTTGATTGAATTAGCTCTCACACCAATATTTGAGTCTAGAGCCTTTGCATTGAGGGCTATCTGAAAACGGCTGTGGCGCTGAAGTTGCCTGTGAATGTGGAGTTGGTGGCATGTGAAACCCGCAAGTGGAGCATTCCTAAGTATGGGATGCTCTACCAGGTTCATTCCTAGATAATGCACTCAAAGGGCACTAAGCATAGAGTGTGAAAACTGAGTTTCCTTGATAGCTGCTTGGAAGCCTGATGGTGTGTGAAGTTAGTGAGCCAAATGGAGTTGTTCTCCCACAAGAACCACTCGGCTGATCCTTCTTCATTATGCCCTTCACCAACATGCAGTGTTTCCTTGATTGAATTAGCTCTCACACCAATATTTGCGTCTAGAGCCTTTGCATTGAGGGCTATCTGAAAACGGCTGTGGCGCTGAAGTTGCCTGTGAATGTGGAGTTGTTAGCATGTGAAACCCGCATGTGGAGCATTCGTTTGTGTGGGATGCTCACCAAGCTTCATTTCAGTCCTAGGCACTCAAAGGGCACTAAGCATAGAGTGTGAAAACTGAGTTTCCTTGAGAGCTGCTTGGAAGCCTGATGGTGTGTGAAGTTAGTGAGCCAAATGGAGTTGTTCTCCCACAAGAACCACTCGGCTGATCCTTCTTCAATATGCCCTTCACCAACATGCAGTGTTTCCTTGATTGAATTAGCTCTCACACCAATATTTGCGTCTAGAGCCTTTGCATTGAGGGCTATCTGAAAACGGCTGTGGCGCTGAAGTTTCCTGTGAATGTGGAGTTGGTGGCATGTGAAACCCGCATGTGGAGCATTCGTTTGTGTTGGATGCTCTACCAGGTTCATTCCTAGATAATGCACTCAAAGGGCACTAAACATAGAGTGTGAAAACTGAGTTTCCTTGAGAGCTGCTTGGAAGCCTGATGGTATGTGAAGTTAGTGAGCCAAATGGAGTTGTTCTCCCACAAGAACCACTCAGCTGATCCTTCTTCAATATGCCCTTCACCAACATGCAGTGTTTCCTTGATTGAATTAGCTCTCACACCAATATTTGCGTCTAGAGCCTTTGCATTGAGGGCTATCTGAAAACGGCTGTGGCGCTGAAGTTGCCTGTGAATGTGGAGTTGTTGGCATGTGAAACCCGCATGTGGAGCATTCGTTTGTGTGGGATGCTGACCAAATTCATTTCAGTCCTAGGCACACAGAGAGCATTAAGCATAGAGTGTGAAAACTGAGTTTCCTTGAGAGCTGCTTGGAAGCCTGATGGTGTGTGAAGTTAGTGAGCCAAATGGAGTTGTTCTCCCACAAGAACCACTCGGCTGATCCTTCTTCAATATGCCCTTCACCAACATGCAGTGTTTCCTTGATTGAATTAGCTCTCACACCAATATTTGCGTCTAGAGCCTTTGCATTGAGGGCTATCTGAAAACGGCTGTGGCGCTGAAGTTGCCTGTGAATGTGGACTTGGTGGCATGTGAAACCCGCATGTGGAGCATTCGTTTGTGTGGGATGCTGACCAAGGCTCATTTAAGTCCTAGGCACACAAAGGGCACTAGGCATAGAGTGTGAAAACTGAGTTTCCTTGAGAGCTGCTTGGAAGCCTGATGGTGTGTGAAGTTAGTGAGCCAAATGGAGTTGTTCTCCCACAAGAACCACTCGGCTGATCCTTCTTCAATATGCCCTTCACCAACATGCAGTGTTTCCTTGATTGAATTAGCTCTCACACCAATATTTGCGTCTAGAGCCTTTGCATTGAGGGCTATCTGAAAACGGCTGTGGCGCTGAAGTTGCCTGAGAATGTGGAGTTGGTGGCATGTGAAACCCGCATGTGGAGCATTCGTTTGTGTGGGATGCTCTACCAGGTTCATTCCTAGATAATGCACTCAAAGGGCACTAAGCATAGAGTGTGAAAACTGAGATTCCTTGAGAGATGCTTGGAAGCCTGATGGTGTGTGAAGTTAGTGAGCCAAATGGAGTTGTTCTCCCACAAGATCCACTCGGCTGATCCTTCTTCAATATGCCCTTCACCAACATGCAGTGTTTCCTTGATTGAATTAGCTCTCACACCAATATTTGCGTCTAGAGCCTTTGCATTGAGGGCTATCTGAAAACGGCTGTGGCGCTGAAGTTGCCTGTGAATGTGGAGTTGGTGGCATGTGAAACCCGCATGTGGAGCATTCGTTTGTGTGGGATGCTCTACCAGGTTCATTCCTAGATAATGCACTCAAAGAGCACTAAGCATAGAGTGTGAAAACTGAGTTTCCTTGAGAGCTGCTTGGAAGCCTGATGGTGTGTGAAGTTAGTGAGCCAAATGGAGTTGTTCTCCCACAAGATCCACTCGGCTGATCCTTCTTCAATATGCCCTTCACCAACATGCAGTGTTTCCTTGATTGAATTAGCTCTCACACCAATATTTGCGTCTAGAGCCTTTGCATTGAGGGCTATCTGAAAACGGCTGTGGCGCTGAAGTTGCCTGTGAATGTGGAGTTGGTGGCATGTGAAACCCGCATGTGGAGCATTCGTTTGTGTGGGATGCTCTACCAGGTTCATTCCTAGATAATGCACTCAAAGGGCACTAAGCATAGAGTGTGAAAACTGAGATTCCTTGAGAGCTGCTTGGAAGCCTGATGGTGTGTGAAGTTAGTGAGCCAAATGGAGTTGTTCTCCCACAAGATCCTTTCGGCTGATCCTTCTTCAATATGCCCTTCACCAACATGCAGTGTTCCCTTGATTGAATTAGCTCTCACACCAATATTTGCGTCTAGAGCCTTTGCATTGAGGGCTATCTGAAAACGGCTGTGGCGCTGAAGTTGCCTGAGAATGTGGAGTTGGTGGCATGTGAAACCCGCATGTGGAGCATTCGTTTGTGTGGGATGCTCACCAGGCTTCATTTCAGTCCTAGGCACTCAAAGGGCACTAAGCACAGAGTGTGAAAACTGAGTTTCCTTGAGAGCTGCTTGGAAGCCTGATGGTGTGTGAAGTTAGTGAGCCAAATGGAGTTGTTCTCCCACAAGAACCACTCAGCTGATCCTTCTTCAATATGCCCTTCACCAACATGCAGTGTTTCCTTGATTGAATTAGCTCTCACACCAATATTTGCGTCTAGAGCCTTTGCATTGAGGGCTATCTGAAAAGGGCTTTGGCGCTGAAGTTGCCTGTGAATGTGGAGTTGGTGGCATGTGAAACCCGCATGTGGAGCATTCGTTTGTGTGGGATGCTCTACCAGGTTCATTCCTAGATAATGCACTCAAAGGGCACTAAGCATAGAGTGTGAAAACTGAGTTTCCTTGAGAGCTGCTTGGACGCCTGATGGTGTGTGAAGTTAGTGAGCCAAATGGAGTTGTTCTCCCACAAGAACCACTCGGCTGATCCTTCTTCAATATGCCCTCCACCAACATGCAGTGTTTCCTTGATTGAATTAGCTCTCACACCAATATTTGCGTCTAGAGCCTTTGCATTGAGGGCTATCTGAAAACGGCTGTGGCGCTGAAGTTGCCTGTGAATGTGGAGTTGGTGGCATGTGAAACCCGCATGTGGAGCATTCGTTTGTGTGGGATGCTCTACCAGGTTCATTCCTAGATAATGCACTCAAAGGGCACTAAGCATAGAGTGTGAAAACTGAGTTTCCTTGAGAGCTGCTTGGAAGCCTGATGGTGTGTGAAGTTAGTGAGCCAAATGGAGTTGTTCTCCCACAAGATCCACTCGGCTGATCCTTCTTCAATATGCCCTTCACCAACATGCAATGTTTCCTTGATTGAATTAGCTCTCACACCAATATTTGCATCTAGAGCCTTTGCATTGAGGGCTATCTGAAAACGGCTGTGGCGCTGAAGTTGCCTGTGAATGTGGAGTTGGTGGCATGTGAAACCCGCATGTGGAGCATTCGTTTGTGTGGGATGCTCTACCAGGTTCATTCCTAGATAATGCACTCAAAGGGCACTAAGCATAGACTGTGAAAACTGAGTTTCCTTGAGAGCTGCTTGGAAGCCTGATGGTGTGTGAAGTTAGTGAGCCAAATGGAGTTGTTCTCCCACAAGAACCACTCGGCTGATCCTTCTTCAATATGCCCTTCACCAACATGCAGTGTTTCCTTGATTGAATTATCTCTCACACCAATATTTGCGTCTAGAGCCTTTGCATTGAGGGCTATCTGAAAACGGCTGTGGCGCTGTAGTTGCCTGTGAATGCGGAGTTGGTGGCATGTGAAACCCGCATGTGGAGCATTCGTTTGTGTGGGATGCTCTACCAGGTTCATTCCTAGATAATGCACTCAAAGGGCACTAAGCATAGAGTGTGAAAACTGAGTATCCTTGAGAGCTGCTTGGAAGCCTGATGGTGTGTGAAGTTAGTGAGCCAAATGGAGTTGTTCTCCCACAAGAACCACTCGGCTGATCCTTCTTCAATATGCCCTTCACCAACATGCAGTGTTTCCTTGATTGAATTAGCTCTCACACCAATATTTGCGTCTAGAGCCTTTGCATTGAGGGCTATCTGAAAACGACTGTGGAGCTGAAATTGCCTGAGAATGTGGAGTTGGTGGCATGTGAAACCCGCATGTGGAGCATTCGTTTGTGTGGGATGCTCTACCAGGTTCATTCCTAGATAATGCACTCAAAGGGCACTAAGCATAGAGTGTGAAAACTGAGTTTCCTTGAGAGCTGCTTGGATGCCTGATGGTGTGTGAAGTTAGTGAGCCAAATGGAGTTGTTCTCCCACAAGATCCACTCGGCTGATCCTTCTTCAATATGCCCTTCACCAACATGCAATGTTTCCTTGATTGAATTAGCTCTCACACCAATATTTGCATCTAGAGCCTTTGCATTGAGGGCTATCTGAAAACGGCTGTGGCGCTGAAGTTGCCTGTGAATGTGGAGTTGGTGGCATGTGAAACCCGCATGTGGAGCATTCGTTTGTGTGGGATGCTCTACCAGGTTCATTCCTAGATAATGCACTCAAAGGGCACTAAGCATAGAGTGTGAAAACTGAGTTTCCTTGAGAGCTGCTTGGAAGCCTGATGGTGTGTGAAGTTAGTGAGCCAAATGGAGTTGTTCTCCCACAAGAACCACTCGGCTGATCCTTCTTCAATATGCCCTTCACCAACATGCAGTGTTTCCTTGATTGAATTAGCTCTCACACCAATATTTGCGTCTAGAGCCTTTGCATTGAGAGCTATCTGAAAACGGCTGTGGCGCTGAAGTTGCCTGTGAATGTGGAGTTGGTGGCATGTGAAACCCGCATGTGGAGCATTCGTTTGTGTGGGATGCTCTACCAGGTTCATTCCTAGATAATGCACTCAAAGGGCACTAAGCATAGAGTGTGAAAACTGAGTTTCCTTGAGAGCTGCTTGGAAGCCTGATGGTGTGTGAAGTTAGTGAACCAAATGGAGTTGTTCTCCCACAAGATCCACTCGGCTGATCCTTCTTCAATATGCCCCTCACCAACATGCAGTGTTTCCTTGATTGAATTAGCTCTCACACCAATATTTGCGTCTAGAGCCTTTGCATTGAGGGCTATCTGAGAAGGGCTGTGGCGCTGAAGTTGCCTGTGAATGTGGAGTTGGTGGCATGTGAAACCCGCATGTGGAGCATTCGTTTGTGTGGGATCCTCACCAAGCTTCATTTCTGTCCTAGGCACACAAAGGGCACTAAGCATAGAGTTTGAAAACTGAGTTTCCTTGAGAGCTTCCTGGAAGCCTGATGGTGTGTGAAGTTAGTTAGCCAAATGGAGTTGTTCTCCCACAAAAACCACTCGGCTGATCCTTCTTCAATATGCCCTTCACCAACATGCAGTGTTTCCTTGATTGAATTAGCTCTCACACCAATATTTGCGTCTAGAGCCTTTGCATTGAGGGCTATCTGAAAACGACTGTGGAGCTGATATTGCCTGAGAATGTGGAGTTGGTGGCATGTGAAACCCGCATGTGGAGCATTCGTTTGTGTGGGATGCTCACCAAGCCTCATTTCAGTCCTAGGCACTCAAAGGGCACTAAGCATAGAGTGTGAAACCTGAGTTTCCTTGAGAGCTGCTTGGAAGCCTGATGGTGTGTGAAGTTAGTGAGCCAAATGGAGTTGTTCTCCCACAAGAACCACTCGGCTGATATTTCTTCAATATGCCCTTCACCAACATGCAGTGTTTCCTTGATTGAATTAGCTCTCACACCAATATTTGCGTCTAGAGCCTTTGCATTGAGGGCTATCTGAAAACGGCTGTGGCGCTGAAGTTGCCTGTGAATGTGGAGATGGTGGCACGTGAAACCCGCATGTGGAGCATTCGTTTGTGTGGGATGCTCTACCAGGTTCATTCCCAGATAATGCACTCGAACGACACTAAGCATAGAGTGTGAAAACTGAGTTTCCTTGAGAGCTGCTTGGAAGCCTGATGGTGTGTGAAGTTAGTGAGCCAAATGGAGTTGTTCTCCCACAAGAACCACTCGGCTGATCCTTCTTCAATATGCCCTTCACTAACATGCAGTGTTTCCTTGATTGAATTAGCTCTCACACCAATATTTGCGTCTAGAGCCTTTGCATTGAGGGCTATCTGAAAACGGCTGTGGCGCTGAAGTTGCCTGTGAACGTGGAGTTGGTGGCATGTGAAACCCGCATGTGGAGCATTCGTTTGTGTGGGATGCTCTACCAGGTTCATTCCTAGATAATGCACTCAAAGGGCACTAAGCATAGAGTGTGAAAACTGAGTTTCCTTGAGAGCTGCTTGGAAGCCTGATGGTGTGTGAAGTTAGTGAGCCAAATGGAGTTGTTCTCCCACAAGAACCACTCGGCTGATCCTTCTTCAATATGCCCTTCACCAACATGCAGTGTTTCCTTGATTGAATTAGCTCTCACACCAATATTTGCGTCTAGAGCCTTTGCATTGAGGGCTATCTGAAAACGGCTGTGGCGCTGAAGTTGCCTGTGAATGTGGAGTTGGTGGCATGTGAAACCCGCATGTGGAGCATTCGTTTGTGTGGGATGCTCTACCAGGTTCATTCCTAGATAATGCACTCAAAGGGCACTAAGCATAGAGTGTGAAAACTGAGTTTCCTTGAGAGCTGCTTGGAAGCCTGATGGTGTGTGAAGTTTGTGAGCCAAATGGAGTTGTTCTCCCACAAGATCCACTTTGCTGATCTTTCTTCAATATGCCCTTCACCAACATGCAGTGTTTCCTTGATTGAATTAGCTCTCACACCAATATTTGCGTCTAGAGCCTTTGCATTGAGGGCTATCTGAAAACGGCTGTGGCGCTGAAGTTGCCTGTGAATGTGGAGTTGGTGGCATGTGAAACCCGCATGTGGAGCATTCGTTTGTGTGGGATGCTCTACCAGGTTCATTCCTAGATAATGCACTCAAAGGGCACTAAGCATAGAGTGTGAAAACTGAGTTTCCTTGAGAGCTGCTTGGAAGCCTGATGGTGTGTGAAGTTAGTGAGCCAAATGGAGTTGTTCTCCCACAAGAACCACTCGGCTGATCCTTCTTCAATATGCCCTTCACCAACATGCAGTGTTTCCTTGATTGAATTAGCTCTCATACCAATATTTGCGTCTAGAGCCTTTGCATTGAGGGCTATCTGAAAACGGCTGTGGCGCTGAAGTTGCCTGTGAATGTGGAGGTGGTGGCATGTGAAACCCGCATGTGGAGCATTCGTTTGTGTGGGATGTTCTACCAGGTTCATTCCTAGATAATGCACTCAAAGGGCACTAAGCATAGAGTGTGAAAACTGAGTTTCCTTGAGAGCTGCTTGGAAGCCTGATGGTGTGTGAAGTTAGTGAGCCAAATGGAGTTGTTCTCCCACAAGAACCACTCGGCTGATCCTTCTTCAATATGCCCTTCACCAACATGCAGTGTTTCCTTGATTGAATTAGCTCTCACACCAATATTTGCGTCTAGAGCCTTTGCATTGAGGGCTATCTGAAAACGGCTTTGGCACTGAAGTTGCCTGAGAATGTGGAGTTGGTGGCATGTGAAACCCGCATGTGGAGCATTCGTTTGTGTGGGATGCTCACCAAGCTTCGTTTCAGTCCTAGGCACTCAAAGGGCACTAAGCATAGAGTGTGAAAACTGAGTTTCCTTGAGAGCTGCTTGGAAGCCTGATGGTGTGTGAAGTTAGTGAGCCAAATGGAGTTGTTCTCCCACAAGAACCACTCGGCTGATCCTTCTTCAATATGCCCTTCACCAACATGCAGTGTTTCCTTGATTGAATTAGCTCTCACACCAATAATTGCGTCTAGAGCCTTTGCATTGAGGGCTATCTGAAAACGGCTGTGGCGCTGAAGTTGCCTGTGAATGTGGAGTTGGTGGCATGTGAATCCCGCATGTGGAGCATTCGTTTGTGTGGGATGCTCTACCAGGTTCATTCCTAGATAATGCACTCAAAGGGCACTAAGCATAGAGTGTGAAAACTGAGTTTCCTTGAGAGCTGCTTGGAAGCCTGATGGTGTGTGAAGTTAGTGAGCCAAATGGAGTTGTTCTCCCACAAGAACCACTCGGCTGATCCTTCTTCAATATGCCCTTCACCAACATGCAGTGTATCCTTGATTGAATTAGCTCTCACACCAATATTTGCGTCTAGAGCCTTTGCATTGAGGGCTATCTGAAAACGGCTGTGGCGCTGAAGTTGCCTGTGAATGTGGAGTTGGTGGCATGTGAAACCCGCATGTGGAGCATTCGTTTGTGTGGGATGCTCTACCAGGTTCATTCCTAGATAATGCACTCAAAGGGCACTAAGCATAGAGTGTGAAAACTGAGTTTCCTTGAGAGCTGCTTGGAAGCCTGATGGTGTGTGAAGTTTGTGAGCCAAATGGAGTTGTTCTCCCACAAGATCCACTTTGCTGATCTTTCTTCAATATGCCCTTCACCAACATGCAGTGTTTCCTTGATTGAATTAGCTCTCACACCAATATTTGCGTCTAGAGCCTTTGCATTGAGGGCTATCTGAAAACGGCTGTGGCGCTGAAGTTGCCTGTGAATGTGGAGTTGGTGGCATGTGAAACCCGCATGTGGAGCATTCGTTTGTGTGGGATGCTCTACCAGGTTCATTCCTAGATAATGCACTCAAAGGGCACTAAGCATAGAGTGTGAAAACTGAGTTTCCTTGAGAGCTGCTTGGAAGCCTGATGGTGTGTGAAGTTAGTGAGCCAAATGGAGTTGTTCTCCCACAAGAACCACTCGGCTGATCCTTCTTCAATATGCCCTTCACCAACATGCAGTGTTTCCTTGATTGAATTAGCTCTCATACCAATATTTGCGTCTAGAGCCTTTGCATTGAGGGCTATCTGAAAACGGCTGTGGCGCTGAAGTTGCCTGTGAATGTGGAGGTGGTGGCATGTGAAACCCGCATGTGGAGCATTCGTTTGTGTGGGATGTTCTACCAGGTTCATTCCTAGATAATGCACTCAAAGGGCACTAAGCATAGAGTGTGAAAACTGAGTTTCCTTGAGAGCTGCTTGGAAGCCTGATGGTGTGTGAAGTTAGTGAGCCAAATGGAGTTGTTCTCCCACAAGAACCACTCGGCTGATCCTTCTTCAATATGCCCTTCACCAACATGCAGTGTTTCCTTGATTGAATTAGCTCTCACACCAATATTTGCGTCTAGAGCCTTTGCATTGAGGGCTATCTGAAAACGGCTTTGGCACTGAAGTTGCCTGTGAATGTGGAGTTGGTGGCATGTGAAACCCGCATGTGGAGCATTCGTTTGTGTGGGATGCTCACCAAGCTTCGTTTCAGTCCTAGGCACTCAAAGGGCACTAAGCATAGAGTGTGAAAACTGAGTTTCCTTGAGAGCTGCTTGGAAGCCTGATGGTGTGTGAAGTTAGTGAGCCAAATGGAGTTGTTCTCCCACAAGAACCACTCGGCTGATCCTTCTTCAATATGCCCTTCACCAACATGCAGTGTTTCCTTGATTGAATTAGCTCTCACACCAATAATTGCGTCTAGAGCCTTTGCATTGAGGGCTATCTGAAAACGGCTGTGGCGCTGAAGTTGCCTGTGAATGTGGAGTTGGTGGCATGTGAATCCCGCATGTGGAGCATTCGTTTGTGTGGGATGCTCTACCAGGTTCATTCCTAGATAATGCACTCAAAGGGCACTAAGCATAGAGTGTGAAAACTGAGTTTCCTTGAGAGCTGCTTGGAAGCCTGATGGTGTGTGAAGTTAGTGAGCCAAATGGAGTTGTTGTCCCACAAGAACCACTCGGCTGATCCTTCTTCAATATGCCCTTCACCAACATGCAGTGTATCCTTGATTGAATTAGCTCTCACACCAATATTTGCGTCTAGAGCCTTTGCATTGAGGGCTATCTGAAAACGGCTGTGGCGCTGAAGTTGCCTGTGAATGTGGAGTTGGTGGCATGTGAAACCCGCATGTGGAGCATTCGTTTGTGTGGGATGCTCTACCAGGTTCATTCCTAGATAATGCACTCAAAGGGCACTAAGCATAGAGTGTGAAAACTGAGTTTCCTTGAGAGCTGCTTGGAAGCCTGATGGTGTGTGAAGTTAGTGAGCCAAATGGAGTTGTTCTCCCACAAGAACCACTCGGCTGATCCTTCTTCAATATGCCCTTCACCAACATGCAGTGTTTCCTTGATTGAATTAGCTCTCATACCAATATTTGCGTCTAGAGCCTTTGCATTGAGGGCTATCTGAAAACGGCTGTGGCGCTGAAGTTGCCTGTGAATGTGGAGGTGGTGGCATGTGAAACCCGCATGTGGAGCATTCGTTTGTGTGGGATGCTCTACCAGGTTCATTCCTAGATAATGCACTCAAAGGGCACTAAGCATAGAGTGTGAAAACTGAGTTTCCTTGAGAGCTGCTTGGAAGCCTGATGGTGTGTGAAGTTAGTGAGCCAAATGGAGTTGTTCTCCCACAAGAACCACTCGGCTGATCCTTCTTCAATATGCCCTTCACCAACATGCAGTGTTTCCTTGATTGAATTAGCTCTCATACCAATATTTGCGTCTAGAGCCTTTGCATTGAGGGCTATCTGAAAACGGCTGTGGCGCTGAAGTTGCCTGTGAATGTGGAGGTGGTGGCATGTGAAACCCGCATGTGGAGCATTCGTTTGTGTGGGATGTTCTACCAGGTTCATTCCTAGATAATGCACTCAAAGGGCACTAAGCATAGAGTGTGAAAACTGAGTTTCCTTGAGAGCTGCTTGGAAGCCTGATGGTGTGTGAAGTTAGTGAGCCAAATGGAGTTGTTCTCCCACAAGAACCACTCGGCTGATCCTTCTTCAATATGCCCTTCACCAACATGCAGTGTTTCCTTGATTGAATTAGCTCTCACACCAATATTTGCGTCTAGAGCCTTTGCATTGAGGGCTATCTGAAAACGGCTTTGGCACTGAAGTTGCCTGTGAATGTGGAGTTGGTGGCATGTGAAACCCGCATGTGGAGCATTCGTTTGTGTGGGATGCTCACCAAGCTTCGTTTCAGTCCTAGGCACTCAAAGGGCACTAAGCATAGAGTGTGAAAACTGAGTTTCCTTGAGAGCTGCTTGGAAGCCTGATGGTGTGTGAAGTTAGTGAGCCAAATGGAGTTGTTCTCCCACAAGAACCACTCGGCTGATCCTTCTTCAATATGCCCTTCACCAACATGCAGTGTTTCCTTGATTGAATTAGCTCTCACACCAATATTTGCGTCTAGAGCCTTTGCATTGAGGGCTATCTGAAAACGGCTGTGGAAGTGAAGTTGCCTGTGAATGTGGAGTTGGTGGCATGTGAATCCCGCATGTGGAGCATTCGTTTGTGTGGGATGCTCTACCAGGTTCATTCCTAGATAATGCACTCAAAGGGCACTAAGCATAGAGTGTGAAAACTGAGTTTCCTTGAGAGCTGCTTGGAAGCCTGATGGTGTGTGAAGTTAGTGAGCCAAATGGAGTTCTTCCCCCACAAGATCCACTCGGCTGATCCTTCTTCAATATGCCCTTCACCAACATGCAGTGTTCCCTTGATTGAATTAGCTCTCACACCAATATTTGCGTCTAGAGCCTTTGCATTGAGGGCTATCTGAAAACGGCTGTGGCGCTGAAGTTGCCTGTGAATGTGGAGTTGGTGGCATGTGAAACCCGCATGTGGAGCATTCGTTTGTGTGGGATGCTCTACCAGGTTCATTCCTAGATAATGCACTCAAAGGGCACTAAGCATAGAGTGTGAAAACTGAGTTTCCTTGAGAGCTGCTTGGAAGCCTGATGGTGTGTGAAGTTAGTGAGCCAAATGGAGTTGTTCTCCCACAAGAACCACTCGGCTGATCCTTCTTCAATATGCCCTTCACCAACATGCAGTGTTTCCTTGATTGAATTAGCTCTCATACCAATATTTGCGTCTAGAGCCTTTGCATTGAGGGCTATCTGAAAACGGCTGTGGCGCTGAAGTTGCCTGTGAATGTGGAGGTGGTGGCATGTGAAACCCGCATGTGGAGCATTCGTTTGTGTGGGATGTTCTACCAGGTTCATTCCTAGATAATGCACTCAAAGGGCACTAAGCATAGAGTGTGAAAACTGAGTTTCCTTGAGAGCTGCTTGGAAGCCTGATGGTGTGTGAAGTTAGTGAGCCAAATGGAGTTGTTCTCCCACAAGAACCACTCGGCTGATCCTTCTTCAATATGCCCTTCACCAACATGCAGTGTTTCCTTGATTGAATTAGCTCTCACACCAATATTTGCGTCTAGAGCCTTTGCATTGAGGGCTATCTGAAAACGGCTTTGGCACTGAAGTTGCCTGAGAATGTGGAGTTGGTGGCATGTGAAACCCGCATGTGGAGCATTCGTTTGTGTGGGATGCTCACCAAGCTTCGTTTCAGTCCTAGGCACTCAAAGGGCACTAAGCATAGAGTGTGAAAACTGAGTTTCCTTGAGAGCTGCTTGGAAGCCTGATGGTGTGTGAAGTTAGTGAGCCAAATGGAGTTGTTCTCCCACAAGAACCACTCGGCTGATCCTTCTTCAATATGCCCTTCACCAACATGCAGTGTTTCCTTGATTGAATTAGCTCTCACACCAATAATTGCGTCTAGAGCCTTTGCATTGAGGGCTATCTGAAAACGGCTGTGGCGCTGAAGTTGCCTGTGAATGTGGAGTTGGTGGCATGTGAATCCCGCATGTGGAGCATTCGTTTGTGTGGGATGCTCTACCAGGTTCATTCCTAGATAATGCACTCAAAGGGCACTAAGCATAGAGTGTGAAAACTGAGTTTCCTTGAGAGCTGCTTGGAAGCCTGATGGTGTGTGAAGTTAGTGAGCCAAATGGAGTTGTTCTCCCACAAGAACCACTCGGCTGATCCTTCTTCAATATGCCCTTCACCAACATGCAGTGTATCCTTGATTGAATTAGCTCTCACACCAATATTTGCGTCTAGAGCCTTTGCATTGAGGGCTATCTGAAAACGGCTGTGGCGCTGAAGTTGCCTGTGAATGTGGAGTTGGTGGCATGTGAAACCCGCATGTGGAGCATTCGTTTGTGTGGGATGCTCTACCAGGTTCATTCCTAGATAATGCACTCAAAGGGCACTAAGCATAGAGTGTGAAAACTGAGTTTCCTTGAGAGCTGCTTGGAAGCCTGATGGTGTGTGAAGTTAGTGAGCCAAATGGAGTTGTTCTCCCACAAGAACCACTCGGCTGATCCTTCTTCAATATGCCCTTCACCAACATGCAGTGTTTCCTTGATTGAATTAGCTCTCACACCAATATTTGCGTCTAGAGCCTTTGCATTGAGGGCTATCTGAAAACGGCTTTGGCACTGAAGTTGCCTGTGAATGTGGAGTTGGTGGCATGTGAAACCCGCATGTGGAGCATTCGTTTGTGTGGGATGCTCACCAAGCTTCGTTTCAGTCCTAGGCACTCAAAGGGCACTAAGCATAGAGTGTGAAAACTGAGTTTCCTTGAGAGCTGCTTGGAAGCCTGATGGTGTGTGAAGTTAGTGAGCCAAATGGAGTTGTTCTCCCACAAGAACCACTCGGCTGATCCTTCTTCAATATGCCCTTCACCAACATGCAGTGTTTCCTTGATTGAATTAGCTCTCACACCAATAATTGCGTCTAGAGCCTTTGCATTGAGGGCTATCTGAAAACGGCTGTGGCGCTGAAGTTGCCTGTGAATGTGGAGTTGGTGGCATGTGAATCCCGCATGTGGAGCATTCGTTTGTGTGGGATGCTCTACCAGGTTCATTCCTAGATAATGCACTCAAAGGGCACTAAGCATAGAGTGTGAAAACTGAGTTTCCTTGAGAGCTGCTTGGAAGCCTGATGGTGTGTGAAGTTAGTGAGCCAAATGGAGTTGTTCTCCCACAAGAACCACTCGGCTGATCCTTCTTCAATATGCCCTTCACCAACATGCAGTGTATCCTTGATTGAATTAGCTCTCACACCAATATTTGCGTCTAGAGCCTTTGCATTGAGGGCTATCTGAAAACGGCTGTGGCGCTGAAGTTGCCTGTGAATGTGGAGTTGGTGGCATGTGAAACCCGCATGTGGAGCATTCGTTTGTGTGGGATGCTCTACCAGGTTCATTCCTAGATAATGCACTCAAAGGGCACTAAGCATAGAGTGTGAAAACTGAGTTTCCTTGAGAGCTGCTTGGAAGCCTGATGGTGTGTGAAGTTAGTGAGCCAAATGGAGTTGTTCTCCCACAAGAACCACTCGGCTGATCCTTCTTCAATATGCCCTTCACCAACATGCAGTGTTTCCTTGATTGAATTAGCTCTCATACCAATATTTGCGTCTAGAGCCTTTGCATTGAGGGCTATCTGAAAACGGCTGTGGCGCTGAAGTTGCCTGTGAATGTGGAGGTGGTGGCATGTGAAACCCGCATGTGGAGCATTCGTTTGTGTGGGATGCTCTACCAGGTTCATTCCTAGATAATGCACTCAAAGGGCACTAAGCATAGAGTGTGAAAACTGAGTTTCCTTGAGAGCTGCTTGGAAGCCTGATGGTGTGTGAAGTTAGTGAGCCAAATGGAGTTGTTCTCCCACAAGAACCACTCGGCTGATCCTTCTTCAATATGCCCTTCACCAACATGCAGTGTTTCCTTGATTGAATTAGCTCTCATACCAATATTTGCGTCTAGAGCCTTTGCATTGAGGGCTATCTGAAAACGGCTGTGGCGCTGAAGTTGCCTGTGAATGTGGAGGTGGTGGCATGTGAAACCCGCATGTGGAGCATTCGTTTGTGTGGGATGTTCTACCAGGTTCATTCCTAGATAATGCACTCAAAGGGCACTAAGCATAGAGTGTGAAAACTGAGTTTCCTTGAGAGCTGCTTGGAAGCCTGATGGTGTGTGAAGTTAGTGAGCCAAATGGAGTTGTTCTCCCACAAGAACCACTCGGCTGATCCTTCTTCAATATGCCCTTCACCAACATGCAGTGTTTCCTTGATTGAATTAGCTCTCACACCAATATTTGCGTCTAGAGCCTTTGCATTGAGGGCTATCTGAAAACGGCTTTGGCACTGAAGTTGCCTGTGAATGTGGAGTTGGTGGCATGTGAAACCCGCATGTGGAGCATTCGTTTGTGTGGGATGCTCACCAAGCTTCGTTTCAGTCCTAGGCACTCAAAGGGCACTAAGCATAGAGTGTGAAAACTGAGTTTCCTTGAGAGCTGCTTGGAAGCCTGATGGTGTGTGAAGTTAGTGAGCCAAATGGAGTTGTTCTCCCACAAGAACCACTCGGCTGATCCTTCTTCAATATGCCCTTCACCAACATGCAGTGTTTCCTTGATTGAATTAGCTCTCACACCAATATTTGCGTCTAGAGCCTTTGCATTGAGGGCTATCTGAAAACGGCTGTGGAAGTGAAGTTGCCTGTGAATGTGGAGTTGGTGGCATGTGAATCCCGCATGTGGAGCATTCGTTTGTGTGGGATGCTCTACCAGGTTCATTCCTAGATAATGCACTCAAAGGGCACTAAGCATAGAGTGTTAAAACTGAGTTTCCTTGAGAGCTGCTTGGAAGCCTGATGGTGTGTGAAGTTAGTGAGCCAAATGGAGTTCTTCCCCCACAAGATCCACTCGGCTGATCCTTCTTCAATATGCCCTTCACCAACATGCAGTGTTCCCTTGATTGAATTAGCTCTCACACCAATATTTGCGTCTAGAGCCTTTGCATTGAGGGCTATCTGAAAACGGCTGTGGCGCTGAAGTTGCCTGTGAATGTGGAGTTGGTGGCATGTGATACCGGCATGTGGAGCATTCGTTTGTGTGGGATGCTCTACCAGGTTCATTCCTAGATAATGCACTCAAAGGGCACTAAGCATAGAGTGTGAAAACCGAGTTTCCTTGAGAGCTGCTTGGAAGCCTGATGGTGTGTGAAGTTAGTGAGCCAAATGGAGTTGTTCTCCCACAAGAACCGCTCGGCTGATCCTTCTTCAATATGCCCTTCACCAACATGCAGTGTTTCCTTGATTGAATTAGCTCTCATACCAATATTTGCGTCTAGAGCCTTTGCATTGAGGGCTATCTGAAAACGGCTGTGGCGCTGAAGTTGCCTGCGAATGTGGAGTTGGTGGCATGTGAAACCCGCATGTGGAGCATTCGTTTGCGT